>NC_137464.1:145705739-145846824 GCF_964235325.1 Thermobia domestica
CCCCTGAAAAAAACTAGCTACGCTACTGGACACCATGCACCAGAGATGAATTCTCTACCACTGAGCCACCGCGGCCCTGCTTGGGCTTGGTCGTCCATATCCAATCTCTCTTTTGGCGTTACTTAAACAACTTCTAGTTTTGTTCTAAATCCAGACTCCATATTGGCGTAGATATTAATATTACAGTCGATTGGTAAAATCA
Source organism: Thermobia domestica (assembly GCF_964235325.1). Taxonomy (NCBI): domain Eukaryota; kingdom Metazoa; phylum Arthropoda; class Insecta; order Zygentoma; family Lepismatidae; genus Thermobia; species Thermobia domestica. The sequence continues at coordinate 145,705,942 of NC_137464.1, forward strand.
ATCTTCCACATTTAAAAACTAAAGTACACACAAGTAGAAAAATAAGCACTTATCATAAAAACACTAGCTGCAAGTGTTCAAAACAGATTTATGGTTTCTATAAAATCAATTGAAAATTGCTATTTTTAATTAGGCAGCTAGTGAAAAACAGCAGCTTTCGACTCCAGCCGAGTGTAAATTCAACCTAAACTCAGTTGACCAAAGTGAACTGACCCGACTAACCCGACCCGATAACCCGACTGACCCGACCCGACAACCCGACCCGAGTGACCCGACCCGATAACCCGACCCGAGCTTACCCGATTTACCCGACCCGACAACCCGACCCGATTAGCCTGACCCGACAACCCGACCCGAGCTGACCCGACCCGAGTTGACCTGACCCGACCCGACCCGAACTGACCCGACTCGTTTGAGAGCACTACCTACATTATAGTAACCTGTATGTGTACTTGTTGTTTATAGAGGAAGAGGGGGTCAAATTTGGTTAATTTACATTTATTTTCGGGACGGTCCCATATAACACAAGATATATTTCACTGAAGTGATCTAGAAGCATAATTCTTGTTCGTATACATGATGTGTGCAGCAAAAATGATTTGCATATGGACGTGGTACTATAGTGGAGGAGGGGAGAGAATGTCTAATTCAATGAATGTTTTCTGCGCATATTTTTTTTGAAAATATTTCCTACATAAAACGAATTCATTACGCAATGGCAGTAATGGCTACCATTTCTTATATTATTGTCACAAGTATGTGGCCTACACATTAGCATCATTTTGTCAGCGTAGGGTGACTGCAAGGGTTGCCAGGGCCCCGCAAAGTCAATATTTTCATATTTTTAATGATTTTTATGTCTGTTCTTTTTCTACGAATACGGCGGGAATTTCACGAATGTTATCTCATTGGAATTTGTGGTCTATAAGCTTTCCAATGGTGTATAACTCATGACTCTGTGATAATTAGGGGGGTTACCAGAGCCACGAACGTGAGAGTCTACCGTTTTGTTAAAATCCCTGGCGGGTGTCTATGTGTTGTTATGCCATAGACATTAATCATTATTAGCTACCCATGTTGCAGATAGAGATGTATCTTGAAAACTGTTTAGTTAAAATATGTCATTTGCTCCTTGTAGGCTAGTCATTGCTCTTTTCTATGAGATGTATTGTATTTGTCAGAGCATTTCTTCTAGCTTATGATGTGAGAACTCTTCATTATTATGGAATTGATAGTGATCAAAAAATACCCAAGTTATGAATTTGTGAATTTGGATCTTAGAATAGTGTATAGTGTGTTTAACCTCCGTTATTCTTGGAAATTAAGAAATGTTGAAATACTTCATTTGAATTTCTGTTGGTTTAGTTATACGCACATTGATGTGCAGAATCTCGTTCAGTAATTGCTGTTATAATAAGAATATAACTCTGCTTGTAATTTACTCCATGCACAAATTCTGCGGAGGATGGGTTGTTTGTTAGAAAATTAGATTAACTTACTTAATCTGATATTTTAGTTGTTTTAAACATGTTCAACCACCATCGAAAAAAAAAACACGTTTAAAACATTTTGTTTAAAACGTTTAAAACAAACTGAATAAAACAACAGCCCTCGTTTTAAACATGTTTTAAACACTTGTTTTAAACATATCAACCCTGGTAGGAAGCAGCATATATATAGATATAGATAGATAGATAGATAGATAGATAGATATACTGTATATATTGTCATGTCCATAGGCTTAATTTAGTGTTAGAAAAGTCCGTTGACTGTACAAAAGGATGTAAGGTTTTTTCTAAAACTATGTCGTGACTTGCTTCTTTTTTCTCGGTCTTCAAAAAGAACAAATGCTTTGGACTATGCAGTCACAGGCCCATATCCAGGGGGGTTTAAGGGGACCGGTTCACCCTAAATTTTCGTTGTCCCCCTAAAATTTTCACGGTAGCCTTGCAAATGAACTGTAATATGGTTATGAACTAGAATGAGGTTGGATCGGGTACCCCGCCCCCCCTATATTTGGGCTGGCTACCGGCCTGTGTATCAACAAAAGTATCTCAACAGCCTCAAACATAAGGTGAAACTTAGTAGGATAAATGATGTGCTGTATAGCTTTAAAGATGAACTGTTAGGACTCTTTAAATCCACGACGAAAACATCGACGAATGAGATTCTGAAACCAGAGTTCGTGCTGCAAAATTCTACCAAATACTTTCAAGTTTTGACTTCAATTTTTTACTTTTGTTTTATATTATAGGATCAAGATAAGAAATCTTGTTCAATATCTTACAGAAGGAAGTTCATGAAGTAAGTTTTTGCAGAAAAGAAAAAGATGACTTTGAAGAATATCTAAGATCACTGAGGGACGGTTTCGATTATATTTAGTAAAAAATGAAAGAACTTGAAGAGCCACACTTTTAAAAAAGATCAAGGCAAATGAAGTGGAATTTGACTCCCTCCCCTAAAAAATCGTTTCCAGTGCCTATAATATGAAATGATTGAAACGCTAAAAAAAAGTACTAGATTTTCTGATATTGAAAAACTAAAGATACTTGTAATATCAACAACCGGTAACAATCGTGAAAGTGTCACGCCACGCCACTGAGCATAATGCTTTGTGAATCTCCCCTTGACTAGTTTTCTGGCTACGCCATTGGAGCCTTTCATGTGCTTCGGTACTTTGCTACTCTAGTCATTTCCATATAAGAATTGCACATATACGTAGGTATAACTCTGTGTAATGTGATTTACGTTGAAAGATGAGCGTTTTGCTATTAGTTTTTATATTGAATAATTCTATATGCATTGAAAGTTTTCCTATGACCCGTTTACATATAGGGCCAATAACATCTAATTTGTAGTGTAAATCATAGCAAGAGAACGATGTTTGCCACACAGAAAGGCTACACATCGAACAGAGGGTTTATAATGTACAAAATTTACCACTATTCTCTGCACAGGGACAAGATATGTGACTCCAGGGGGTAAGGCCGGATGAGTTTTGACCTGCACCCCTACTGGGTTTGCTGTATTTGTGTGAGTTGCACGAAGTGCCACTACGTGGCGCATTCATCTACCAACAAAATTCTCCAGATGCGTGAATGTCTATTGAAGGAAGAAACTATTAATTTATATTTAGAAATGCGAAAATATTAATGCTCTGACCTATGTGATTTTATGCAACATCGAGTGCTTCTCACACTATCCTCATTTACGCACCCACTCTCAGTCACTCATGCCCCTGCCTCTTGCGAACACAACTCTGTGCTAAGTCGTGGGTCCCCTGCTATGCTCCTGCTTTGAACCGGTTAAATATCATCCCCCCTTTTAATAGCCACCTAACGTAAATTACTTTTTCTGCAGTTTCTTTTAAAATTGTATATTGAATGCAACTCCTACCCTAAGAAATAATTTTTAAGACATTACGAATGAATTTCGTGAATAAATAATTACATATAGTAAGGTAGCACATAATCATTCCAGACACATCATATACATGCATATTGTCATTCTGTACGCAATAATCTGAGCATACGATAAAGTAATAACATGCCAGAACGTCTTAAGAAATCATTTAAATGAAGGAAAGTGAAAAAAATATGTTTGTTTTTAAAAATTTCACGGAATATTCTCAATCTACACCAATCTTGGGAAGTCAGCTACGGTACTTAGTCCTAATATTCTTTAATTTTTAGTTACACAAAACAGATTACTGCTAGTATGCATCGAAAGAATGTCAACTGCTTTCCGTGTCCACATCATATTCGATTTTAGGCAAACCGCATAGCGATTTTCGTTTGTGTTCTTTGATACCAGTAGCGTAGCGTGGTATTCCGAAGTGGGGATGACAAAGTTGGTCACTTGCACGACACAATACTATTGCAATCAGCAATACATAGCTATTCCGAGGGGAAATATATGGTTATCAAAAATTTAGAAGGGAGGCCTCCCTAATTAGTGGCCTAGTGGGACATACAGAAGCAAATAGGGTAGAAGCCAATAAGCAATTGTCTCAGTTTCTTCTTGCCACTACCGTTGTGACGAGAAAACTCGACCCCACTGATGTATAAACATTGTTTTCAGTTTAGTTCCCTTGGGCAGCTTCTTTCTCCCCATACCATACTTCAATCTCGTTCTTGAAAAAGTCGCCCCTACAAATTTGTCATCTTGGGTCCGGAACTCAGGTCCCCATTCGTGAATATGGGCCTGAGTGTATACTAGGGATGGCCGGATCCGGATCTGGCCGGATCCGAAGATCCGGATCTGATTGGGTCCGGATCCTTTGGATCCGGATCTCGGATCTGGATCCGGATCTCGGATCTGGATCCGGATCTCGGATTTCGGATCTGAATCCGGATTTCGGATCTGGATCCGGATCTCGGATTTCGGATCTGGATCCGGATCTCGGATCTGGATCCAGATCTCGGATCTGGGTCCGGATCTCGAATCTCGGATCTGGATCCGGACCTCTAATCTCGAATCTGGATTCGGATCTCGGATCTGGGTTTGAAATTCGGATCTGGATCCGAAATCCGGATCTCAGATTTTGATTCTTATGCAAACCCACATCCCACCCAAATTATGATAAACTTGAATATCTAAAATTCGCCGAAAGTAATTTCACGAAGTCCTCACAGTGAAGAAGAGAATAGAACATTAAGACGAATATTGGCAAGTCTATTTGTTTCCTTCATTCTACTCTAAAGATCAAATGCTTGGCTTACTTAAAAAAAAAAATGATCCGGATGAGAGTTCGAATGTCGAATCTAGGTCCATTCGGTTGCAGGACCGAGATGAAATACATGCATACTCCTATATATATATGTATTTGAAACCGGAGTACAAAACTCGAATATTTAAAATTCCTCAATACGTCTATTTCATTGACAGTTAAGGAAATATAAACAGTTAAGACAAGTATTGACTAGTTTTTACGTATGCCCCTTATCTAGATTTGAAATTTCGGATTCAGACATAGAATCAGGCTGAAATATAAATATTTGAGATCTGGAAACCGAAACATATGCTAGTACCAAGATCGTAGCTGTTTGTACCCAGGTAATGCGAGCGGAAGGCACATGCACTAATTCCGCATGTAGTTTGGGGAACACGAGAAACTAAAAACAGATAAATATTCTTTTTCAGGGGTAAGTCGCGCTTTAACATGACTTTTCATGAGTGTTGTGTTCAAATATGAAAACTCTAATGGCGACTTGTTTGAAATAAAGGCCTTTTCATTTTTAACAATAAAGTTAGGTACTTTCACATTGGGGAAAAATTAGCAAGACACATTCCACTGATTAGGGTGCTGATTCTTATGGAAGCTTTCACTTGAACCGGAAGATTTCCTCATGTGGGTATCGGATTGCCGCAATTCACCTTGCTGAAAGACGTGGTTTATCAGGAGGTCGGCCAAGATTCATTTGAACTTAGCCTGTAGACTGCTTCTGGTCTCAATTATTCCCATATAACAACACTAACTATATATATATAGTTGGTTCGAAATGAGTTAAAATATCACTAATTGACCTTAAGGGGATAATCGTGATTTAAATATTCGTAAATCAGAAAAGATGTGAAAGTTAAGCGTTAAAGTAAATCCGATAATTCCGGAATAAAGAGATTTATATGCAACCTAATGATAGCAATAAAACTCTTTATGTAACATTTTCAAAGCAAAGATTAACAGTTATCTTCTTGAAGAGGGTTTACGGAACATAGAATATTATAAATCCAATTATTATAAGTAGTACCTCTGACAGCCCCGCATTTCACATCACCATCGCCCTTCATCCTGACAAGTGGGCAATTCACTTACCCACACTGGCTTTTCAGGCGTTTCAGTGACATCAATATCTCAGTTTGGGTTTGGGATCATGCTTCGGTGAACTTTGACTATCACCATCAGCAGCTACTAGAGAATCAGAACTTATTTCTGTATTAGATAATGTGGGTAACTAAGGCTTTTCGTCTATAGAAGTCGGAGAGTGTATGGTATTATGGCAGGAAATATTTGATACATAAGACTTAGATTGTCAGTATTTAGGAGCAACTTTTAAAATAATCAGTTACTTTAAATATACTACAGATTAGCCGATAAAACCCGACAGCCATAGTCGAGTGGTCTGCGGCATTAGGCTGTGGATCGTTTACTGTGAATGTCTTGCATTCAAATCCCACTTCGGGCATAGGTGTTTTTAACTGTCCTCGTTTACTTCTATGTCTGTGTGGTGTCGTAATGGTTACAGTGTAATCCGTGCAAAGCGTTCAACAGGTTAAATAATCTGATAAAAAGCTGTTACCTTTTTATATATAAAAAACAGTGGTTAGCGCGTGCCTTCGGTGCCCGTGGTCATGGGTTCAATTTCCGGAGAGGCACTCAACAATTTCGATGTTGACCCAGCATCGTGAGGACAATTGGGGAGTTATCTTAAGTAAGAGGTAGCGGACTCCAGTCTAGAAAGCCGGCATTAGGGACTTCGGGTGTCGATGCGTTGACTACACCTTCCCACTTTGAACGTAAGTCCGCTGGTAGGAACCAAAGGACTGGGTGCCAAGAATTTGGTTTGTTTTAATTATCATAAATGCCTTCTTTATTATTAAATTTTATCCAATCTTTTCTTTTCAACCAGTTTGCGAAATTCAGAGCTAGCTACTTGTTTTCTTTTTAATTCATGTTCATAGTTAGCACAACTAATCACAAGGAAAAACAATCTTTTCGATAAAATTCGCCTCGCGTCTTTCGTAGCTCTAAGTTTAGTTATTTTTAGCTTTTTCTTTTTTTAAGGTGAATGGCGTTTTATCACTTTCCCCTTGCTTTCTCTCTTTTTTTCTGGTTTTACCTATGTTTCTTTTGCACGGACATTGCGCCTATATGCACATGCTTAGTGTGTTCGTTTACAAGATCGGGCCATTTTCCTGCCACTACAGAAAGTAAGAGTGCCCTGTATCAGAGAAATATTAATTGACGTAAGTGAATATATCTGTGATGAAGTCATAATTTATCAGTTTTTGCATCGTACATACTTTCCTCATCCTCATTAATCTCTTCACCCCCGCTTCCTGAATTCCAGTTCTAGTATTCTTTCTTGATGGGGGACTGATGTCTCATGTAGGCTTATTAACTATAACATCAGCAATAAAGAAAGTGGGGTTTAATTTGCACTAATTTTAGAACATCACGTTAATTAAATAATAATAATAATAATAATAATAATAATAATAATAATAATAATAATAATAATAATAATAATACGGAGCAAGCTCAGGCTACTTCTTAGGATTCTTGCTTCGCAATTGGATAATACCGGGTTTGAATTCGGAGACCAGCCATCCTGACTGAGGATTTTCCAGGGTTGTTCCTCAGTTATACTGGGCAAATGCTAGGTTAGTACCTTGATCTAAGGCTCTGGAGACCTTCCTTCCATTCCTTTTCCAATGTTTTCATCTGTTGATTACTACAGAGTAAAGTGGCCTCTGAGGATGTATCTGGTAGCTTATAGTAAATAAACAATAACGACGTAATATATCTTCACGAAACCTGTGGGTTAATTTAACTACAGCCTTACAGTCCCAATAGATAGCTAAAGTTTTAATATCAATTTCCTGACTTTTAAATACTATTTTCATATTGTTTCAGCTTTCAATTTTCTCATGTATGTTCCACCGAGAATTAAACCTGAGATCACATGAAGAAATGCGAATATGTTAAATATTTTTGAACATTTGAATATACAAAACACAAAACGCTTCAATGATACGATGCATGGATATGTTTTGGTTACGTCCTGCAATGTATGATTAAAGAAACCTGGAAGAAAAAATAACAGAAATCTCTTTTATATTTACTCCTTCAACAAACTCCTGACCTCAGAAGGGCAAGCCATAAGTTGGGTAATAATGTCATACAACGAACACTTTTATTAATACTAATAATACTACACAACCATATCGCTCTTCTGAAATTCTCGTGTGTATGTTTACAAATCTACTGTTGTTCCAGGCCAACCAGTCTCTATTTTTTGCTGTACCTTCGAAGTGAAAGATATTCATTATTACATTTGTTGATGGTTGGACTCTAGTAAGTCAGAAACTACTATTAATAAAGAGTTTGTTTTGTCCAGTATTCCTGCGATTAGAAGGGTCTATCTAAAAGATATTTCATTTGTATATGAGAAAATAAGAAAATTTATTTTCTAAGAATAAAATACATATTTTCAATGTGAAGTTAACATTAAGTTTCGAAGAGGAGCTAAACAGAAGAATTTGTTACCATTTACATCAGTTTTCAGACAATTCAGTATACTCTGAAATGAGAAGAAGGCAAACTTGGAAATATTTTACTAAAGAGACTTCGATGTAAATATTGCAAGGTTAAAATAAAATAAAGAACAAAGGTAGCACAAACGTGTTATGGAAACATTTAAAAGCACAGCAACCTACTATATTAGTGAATCTGAAAAAAGTTTTGACGAATTTTAGATATTCAATATTATCATCACAATTTCAGATGCAGGTTTGGATACGAATGAAGATCTGAGATTCGAATTTCGGATCCAGATCCGAGATCCGGATCCAGATCCGAGATCCGAGATTCGGACCCAGATCCGAGTTTCGGACCCAGATCCGAGTTTCGGATCCAGATCCGAGATCCGAGATCCGGACCCAGATCCGAGATCCGAATTTCGGATCCGGATCTGAGGTTCGGATCCGAGATTCGGATCCGAGATCTGGATCTGAGATTCGGATCCGAGATCCGGATCTAGGTCCGGATCCGGATCTCACTGGATCCGGGATATCCGGATCCGAAAATTTTTGTCCATCCCTAGTGTATACGTATATCATTTGTAGATGCAAATAGAAAGTACTTAAACCAACTCTGGGGGCCTGTTTCTGCGTATGTATTTCGTTGTCAGATATCCAGATACTGAAGGCAGTTGAGTAAATCTGTCTTCAACATTCGAGGGACGGGTACGACCGTTCCCATATATTTTTAAAAAGTGATGTTCAAATATTTATGAAGTTGAAAAACAATGCTGTGGAGGATCAGGGGAGCAGATTTGTCTTCAACTTTGGGAGGAGGTCAAATCTGAGGCTTTTGCTGGGGGGAGGGGAGATGAGACTCAAATTACAGTAGATGAATCTGATTTCTGAGGTGAACCTGTTGCAGGCGATGTAGATGAAATTGTAGTACATATCAGTATTAAAAATCAGTGCCGTGAACACATTCTGTAATCTGAATACGTGCATATTTATAATTGATATGTTCCTACTTAAGCATCCACAATGATCCAAATTAAAATTTTAGGACACTTTTTTGTAATAATATAAATAATGACTTCCCCAAAAGTATGGAAGAAAATCAACTATGTATGGCTCAACAATACTCTTATTTAAGCAAAATTATGATGATCACAATACAGGAATTAAACAAATAGTTGAAAATAGCCTAACAATAATTAATGACAATGAAATATTAAAGAATACGATTTTTTTAAAAAATGAAACAAGTCAAGGTACCAGAGTTGGCGTGGGTCAATGAAAACTTGACCCACGACCCACTGACCCACCACCCACGGTGATCCATTCTGACCCACCACCCACGGCGACTCACTCTGACCCACCACCCACCGTGACCCACCACCCTCCATGAACCACTCTCATCCACTTTGACCTACTCTGACTCACCAAAATCCATCGTCATCAACTCTGAACACTCTCCACGGCCTCTTCTGAACAGACTAAAGAGTTTACACTTGTAATAAAACAAGACTGTGAAATTGTCACTAATCGGAGTTTGAATTTCTAGTCAATCGCTCAAGCACCACTCTGTTACAATAACGGTGGATCTGACTTTTACGATATAAAATGGTAAAGTGTTTGTCAATGAGGAAATTGAAACAGTTCGAGGTGGGGGAAAATTAGTTTGTGCCTAAAATATACTTGTACTAAGAGAGTATTCTTGCAAGTGTTAATTTATGAACGCATTCCACAAGAAACTTCTATTCGCAGGAAAATACCCCTGTACAATATGGAAAAGGTTTCTCAGTTCACAGTATTTTTCTCACAAAAAACTTGAAAAATCAGTTGTTCATAGGGTATAAAGGTGCTCGGGTACCCTATGTGAGAGTATCTCCATAAAGTATGCTCATAATTGTAATTTGTGTTATCACTAAAACACCACGTTAAATTTAAGTTACAAATGTGCATAATTGCAATTAATATGAATATTTATTCAAAGTAGTTTACCTAAAGCAAAGAAGAGACTTACTAAAAATTAGATACAAAGTTGAATAACACAAATAAACCATTAGTAATACAAGTATACATTTTCCGTAACTCGTAATTTTCCAGCTTAAAACAAATCTGAAATCGGATTTATTTCCTGTTGGTAACTTTTTGGCGGTAAATCATCCGCAGTGGAATGATGTCCATCCTTCAGCCAAGAAATAACTAGCTCGTCTAATTCGAGCTTGTCTAGCGGTGGGCCATTAACATTGATGAACAACAAGTTAGACAATGTTTGAGCACTTAATCTATTTCTAATATCAGTCATCTGTAAATTCATAAGGGGAAATTCCCGTTCGTACTCTGTCGTGGAAATTGATAATACTTCTACCCGATTTCTGCAACTTCTCATCGACAATCTACTTGTTAGACTTAAGTCTGATAACGATTTTTCTTGGTCAGTTTTGAAATACTCAGCAAGAAATATCATCTCTCTATCACCATACAACATCTTTTCCATATCGACCATGTCAGTTGGCAATGTCGACCCATGTAGAACAGAAACTTCATCTACCACGCCTTTGATTGGGAATCTTGTGAATAAATTATCAATTAAAGCCTGATAAACTTATTTCTTATTTGTTTATAAATTTAATTTTTGTAATTACACATGAAGGTTTGATACCATTACCAAGTTCCCTCCCCAGTCTAGAAAGCAAAAGCGAACGAGGTTTCTGGAAAGTATTCAGAGGTGAATGAGAATTTCCCTCCTTCTTCAACTTCAATTACCACACTGCTGTTTGCCATGTACCAAATTACGATGAATTTCAATTAAATTATCGTAGTATAATTATTTGCTTGTTGAATTATCAATACTTTTCAGTGGAGAAAAGGATGAAATTTCAAAGTTCAAAATCAAAGTAAGTAGACCAAGGTAAAGGGAAAAAAAGTAAAATTTTCCATACAATTATGGGTGCAATCCAAACTTCAAATTTCCGTGTAATTAAGCTTACAGTACAAATTTTATGCCTATTTTTCTCACAACTTTATGGGTTGATTGCCCTGTGCTGTGAACGCTCCATATAATAAACATAAGCTTCAGCAATTATTATAGCAGAAAGCAATGGATATATGGAGCCAAGCACTGTATTTTTTGTTTCTGATTTTTTTCTTAAATAACATCGATCGTTTTCGATCATTTTTACAAACCAACTCACTACCAATTTTCCATATATAGAAAGTGCCCCCACTCCACATAAAGGAGAATTTTAAAAAATGCTAGGACACATTCTGTTTATTTTCAATAAAGAGTTAATACACTGAATTTCAACTCCGTAAGTTTAACGGCTTGCGAGATACTAATTTTTTTTCCCGCAAAAATTCGGATCCTCACTACCTCCCTAGGATATTATGCATTATAATAAAAGCAATATAACATCCCAATTTGGATTAAGGCCTAACTATATACCAAAAGTAATTTCATTTGACTTTGCAGTTTGACCGTGATGATCAGGCACACATAATTACATTCAATTTTTTATAAATAATTTATATATTACAGTGATTCAAAAATGTATTTTTTCCAGTAGTTAGCTTTAAAAACCCACAGGTCTCGAAAGCCAAGTTGTAGTGTAAGTCCTATTGCTATTATTACAATTAAAAACATCAATATCCAAAAGTGCCTGAAGTTCTTTTTTCACTTGGTTAGATATACTCACCTCATGTAAGTAGACAGAAACAAGTGGAAAAGAAAGGGAAATGAAGGTCTTGAAAGTAAAATGGTGACAAATTTACCAGTCTTCAGAAGATACTCTCTACAATGCAGTGAGCAGAGAGGGTCGATAGATCATACTGAGTCGGTGGGTCGCAGTGGGTCACGGTGGGTGGTGGGTCACAGTGGGTCACATGTTGTTGACCCACGACCCACTGACCTACTCAGAAAACTTGACCCACTTCATCTTTGCAAGGTACATCAATTTCATCTCACTTTCCTTTGTGGCAGTCGCATACAAATCTTCACAATTTCTAATCGGATTATTAGGAAACACAGTCCCTTTGTTCCACAATTGGAGGGGACATGTTCCCCTCATCTCCCCGGGATATGTGCCAGTGACTGAAGAGCCCAAGCAATCTTTGCGAGGGGCGGGCAGTGCAGGCTCTCTTGACCTACCAGATCGGTGACCGTGATTCTACAGAATGCTTTGTTTATGCCTGCCTCAAAGAGTTTCTGGCAACGCCACTGGACATACTGTATATTTATGAAGAAGATTAATAATTTGCCTTTAATTACGATTACAATTACGATGTAGCTCATCACTGGCGGCATTAGGGTGTGAAATCCCGGGAAGGGGGGATGGGAGGAATTTTCCCCCACCAAAAACTTTATACTTGCGTTTCCCCCCACCAAAATATGTAAGGGGAGACACCTTAATATGAAAATATAAGTAGGTCTATAATGAAAGTTTTCAAACAAACAATAAATTTGAATGCATGCCTGTTTTAAAAAACGTAGTTTAATTGTAAAGGGATGAAATGTTTAACTTTGTCGGCTGTTTCGTTGTGACGAGATGGTGACCTTTATTCTCTAGCGTACCGTACCAGTTGCGTGTAAAATTGGTAAAATTTCTTAAACAGATTGTTTTTCAATTCAGTTGACGAATCAACAAACAGGTTTACAGATAAGCACTTGGTGTTGTCTGTGACATATGTGAACGAAGAAAATAACCCTTGTTGTTTGTATAAATTAGTGCCTGTAGAAAATGCCGATGCAAAATCCTTTGAAGAGAAAATTATTCAAGCGTTTTCCGAAGATGGCACAGATATTTTTAATCTTAAAGAAAAGCCTGTTGGATTTGGTTCGGCCGGGGATGTAGCAGGGGCGTCATTTAGGGGGGCAGGAAGGAGCATTTGCCCCCCCCTGAGTTTGAGATGTATATAGATTTTATCAATAGAATAGTAGTAAATCAGTGAAAAATGCGAAATTTTACTAATATCAAGGGGTCTTGCCCCCCCAAGCAAAATCTGAAATGACCATCCTGGGATGTAATGTTTACTGGGAGAAAGAAGGTGTTGCTGCCCAAATTAGAAGAAATTTCGACCCGTGCCTAATTAGCGTACACTGCATGGCACATCGAATGAATCTTGTATCTGAAAGAGTTTTTGATGATGTGAATGCTCTTCACTACTTTAAATGTTTGTTAGGCGAACTTCACAATGTGTTCAGTAAGTCACCTACAGCTGCAAAACTTAAAAGTATCGCGACAGTCACAGATGCCGCAGGACTGCTGAAAATCAAAAGATTGTTTCACATACGTTGGATATCAAATGAGGAGGATGCATTACTTGAAGTCTTTACATATTTTTCTTGTATAATGCAATTCCTACTTTTTGAGTATGAAAATACTAAGCATTTCAACAGTGATAGTTTTAAACTAAACTTAAAAAAAAAAAAAAAAAAAACTATCGGAGAGAAAGAACATTCTATTGCTCGGTTTTCTTCTGGATATTGCGTCCATTTTGTCTAATATTAGTAAAAGGATGCAAAAGGAAGCAGTTTCGTACAACGAAATGGAGCCAAAATTGAATCTTAAATCAAATCTAAGCTCTGAGAGAAATGCGTATGCAGGGGTGTAGCCAGCAGGTTTGTGTGGGAGGGGCCCGTCGTTTTTGAAGGGGGGCAGCTACAATGTACAAAGCCAAAAAAAAAAATGTGTTGCTGCTAGTGTTTTTGAGGCCTGAAAGAAAGGAAAATTTTGGTTTCCTTCTGGAAAACTAAAAACACTATTTTAGCTTATTATTATTATTATTATTATTATTATTATTATTATTATTATTATTATTATTATTGTTATTATTATTATTATCCATAAATTATATTCAAGATAGTTTTTATTATGCTTATTCAAGAACTACAGCCCGGAACCAAACGCTATACTTTTGTCCATAACTATAAAGGTAACCAAGAAAGTTCTGTCCCTTTTCGTGGAGGTCTGTGTTCAATTGGACCTCGCACCGTGAGTTGAATGCGAGTGGACATAAGGCGAACGTCAGTTGTTGGTGTGGGTGTATCCAACATACTACCTGGTAGTGGCAATTCAGATACACCGTGAACTTGCGTAAAGACAGAGGGAACATGGGACATCCACAGAGCGTCATAAGAGCATGTATGCTGAACGAGTTCAAATGGAGGTCAAACGCCGCTGTAGCGGGACAGTAGATATGCCAGGCCTTTGGTGAGGGTGTCGTGACGACGCGGACAGTGCAGCGATGGTTTAACAAGTTCATAGATGGACGATGACGAAACACCCGAAAACACCACGTGCCAGAAGACCAACACATGTACAAAGAGGAACTGGGACTACAATTCAGTGTGTGGAGAAACCATTCGGCAGCACATCTATCAATTTGGGAAGCACTATAAGTTGGATTGATGGGTCTCACATATTTTGACTCCGGGTCACAAGGCAACGCGGCAGTCGCCTGTGTTTATTTACTGTTTCAGAGCCATTTCTGGACAGGGCGTTGACATGTGATAAAAAGTGGGTCCTATACGAAGCTCCGTGGCGCCGTCATCATTGGTTATCATCCCATGAACCGATTTCAAAACAGCCGAAACAAGCACTGTAACAGAAGAAGGCCCTTCTGTGTGTTTGGTGCATCGTGAATCGGGAACTGCTACTAGCTGGTCAGAGTATCAATTCAACTGTGTAGTGTCAGCAGTTGAGCTGTGCTCAACCAAAACTCAAAACTCTGGAGCCATCACTTCTGAATTGGAAATGGGTCCTCGTTTACAGGACAACACTAAGTCCCACGTGGCTAGGATGACTCAGGACACCATTCTCCGCCTTGGATGGGAAACAATATTGCAACCAATATATTCCCCGGGTATTGCGCCGTCCGATTATCACCTGTTCCATTCTTTGGATAATCACCTTAGAGGACACCTGTTCAAATTCCTAGTAAAAGTCCAAAATGCACCTGATACCTTCTTCGTTTCACGGCCCACCAAGTTCTACCGCGATGGATTCCATGGCCGTCCAGAACGTTTTCAGAAGGTCGTCGATGCTGATGGGGACTATTTTTGATTCTCCAGTAGGGATGCGCTCGAGTCGAGACATGTCTCGAATCTCGACTCGACTCGACTCGAGATTCGAGTCGAGACACACTTTGTAAAATTCGAGACGAGTCGAGACAAACGTATTTCTCGACTCGAATTTTCGAGTCGAGACACGAGTCGAGTCGAGACGGCTCTTAAAAATCTCGACTCGACTCGAATGTCTCGAAAATCTTTCTATAATTTTTAATATTATTTTGAAGAAAGTATTCACTCAGAAACAGCCTTGAAACCAATTCCAGCTTTTATTCCTTCAGAAAGGTACAGAACGCATAAAATTAATAGTTAATCTTTAAAGATCAAGATTTAATTTTCAGCTCAATTCAGTTAATTAGAACTAATAGTTAATGTCGTTGTATTTGGTTGTACTGCAAATATAATGATAATAATAATAATTGATTATCTAGTTTGTATAAAACTATTATCCGTAGTCTAAATCTAGTTTGTATAAAACTATTGCGATAAAGTGAACTTCATAAATTCTCTGAATGAGCAGTTGGTAGTCTGTAGTAATTTAGCATAGTTATAATTATTGTGTTTTTGTTCCCATGAACGTAAAAGGGTTACGTAACTTCTGCATTATTCGCTTGCCCAACTATTTTGAGGCTTTAATATGTTGCAGCATATCAAGAGCTATGGATAATATATAATGTAACATTTGTTGTACATCACATATTATGATACGAGACTATTTTACATAGTATATCTTATCTAATATAAATAAAATAAAGTTTGTTTGTGTGTTTGTCTGTCTGTTTGTGTGCAACCTGGGGACCATACGAGTGGACCGAGAGTTCCCAAAATTTGGTCACGGGTACCTTGGTCCAGGCCCCAGATCAAGACGAAGCGTTTTCTTTAATTTCGAACCAGGGGGGTCTCGGGGGGGACGTTTACTGGGACCGACCTGGGGACCAGACAAGTTGACCGAGAGTCACCAAATTTTGGTCACGGATACCTTGGTCCAAGTCCCAGTCTAAGGCGAAGCGTTTTTGTCAAAATTGGAACCAGGGGGTCTCAGGGGGGCGTTTACCGAGACATGTAGTAAAAGTAATCCAAATTGATCGACATTAGTGTCAAATCCATAGTTTTCACGGTCGCTGAGATCAATGGTGACACTTCCATCAGCGATGACTTGCAAATTCAGCTACCACTGTATGCGGGCCGGGTGTCAGCGGGTGAGGAATACCGAGACATGTATAAATAGCCCATATTGATTGATACTAATGTCAAATCCATAGTTTTCGCGGTCGCTGAAATGAATGGTGATACTTCCACAGGTGTTGATTTCCAAATACAGCCCTCATGCGAAGAATGGGTATATTAAGCTAGTATTACAATAAATGGACTGCTTGGATGCCAAGAACTAGTACAGATAAGTACCTTTCACTTCTGTGAATAGGTATTTTTTAAAAGGATTTTTTGTAAACACTAAATTATAAAACAATTAACTACATACAGTAGTTATGGTTTTGGTTCCCAACATAAAAGAAATATGGATTGTTCATGAGATATTGAACTTTAACTTTCACTCCTGGAAAATTTCAATTTTGGAGTTAGGCCACTTGGCATCAAAGCAGTTCACTGTAAGATAAATACATTCCGCACATTAGTAGCATAGTTGTTCAGGAGCCTTCGATTTCCATCCTCTCAAATGAAAGCTGAACGATTGCTTGATACATGCTGACTATATAGGAGAAATACTGTATTAAGTTTTCGAGCTTTGGTGCGTATCCGTATTTACACTCTGATATAACTTTAAGTTCACACTCAAATCGAGCTAATTGTTTAATGCATTTCGAAAGCTTTTGATTTATGCAGCTCATTAAGGAAAATCTATTTCATAATCGTAACATTTATGTACTAAGAAACCATGAACGTAAAGTGGACTCGACCTAGCCTCGTGGCTGCTGTGACTCAGTGGCACAGCTTTCACCCTTGGTGTGTGAGGACTCTGATTCTGTGTGTGTGTGTGTGTGTGTGTGTGAACTCCGTGGCTAGTGTACGCGTCTATGTCGTGGAAGACTCGGGTTCAATTCCCGGCGCGAGCTCATGTAGTTCGGAGTCCACGTTAATCAGTAGGTCTACATTTCATATATCCTCGCTGCTGAAAGAGACGGTAAAGTCAAAATCAACTCAACAATATATATGTGTGTGTGCTTATGTGAATTTCCTCGTGGCTGTATGGTTAACACATACACCTTGATCGCGGGAGACTCTGGTTCGATTTACGGTGGAAGCTCATGAAGTTGTTACCGGTATCCCACTTTAAACTGTAGATCCATGCCTCATATAACCATACATACAATATATATATGCCTTTGATACACTTATTCTCGGACTTGGAAGCCATCGAAAATTTCCGGACACAGAGTCCCGTAGACCAAAAATGAGAAAAATGGCTACAGAGTAAAACTGCCATAAAAATTTAAGCATTTTAGGCTAACTTAATCCTTATATATAATGCAACTAGCTTGGCCAAGTTATAATGGAGGAAATGCTATCATTTGTAACACTCTGAGAATAGAAAATGTTCGCCAGGTATTACTATCCCCCCCCCCCTCTCCTGCAGAACGAAAACCCTGAGTAAAACTCAATATTATATATATATATATATATATATATATATATATATATATATATATATATATATATATATATATATATATAACTATTTTGTGTAATGTAACAAACAGTGGCGGATAGTATTCATGTTTTCTTGCAGAGGTCCTTACGAGGGTTCGCTTCCATCTTCTTCTCCCCAAGAACTAAGATAAATTAAAAAATTGCTATTACTTGTTAATCTTGTAAAATTGCGATTACTTGTTAATCTTTTACAAAATTAAAGTCCCAGTATAACACCCCTTCACATTTAGATTTTTGCCCTGGAAGAAAACCAGTTATTATTGTTTCTTGATTTCTCAGTCTCACCTACATAAACATACGAATATAATTAAAGGATAGGACATGTTTAGAGTGCTTGCACGTGACATCTAACTATATTTCTCATCAAATGTGTCACAGATGAAAATGTCCGTTTGTACTGCCTCTATTTTCTGGTACACATGTTTCATTTATGTTATGTTGCTAAAATTCGTTAGGAAACAAGTACAGACTGCACCTGTGTGCCTGACAAAACGTAAATGTACTGGATAATTATTTCTTCACTTTCTTAAAAAAAAAAAAAAGTAACCCATCTCATGTCGGCTAACAAAAGGAGGTAGCGGACCAAAGATAGCCGTTGTTTACCTAAGGTCGTTACACAGCAGGGGATTCATTCAGTCAGAGAGAAAAGAAAAAAATAATTTAAAGTTTCTACATTTGTTTTGAACTGCAATATACTTCTTCCTTTTATTTTAAAAACCATTTCCTTGTCATTTGTCTACATCAGAAACAAAATGAAAAAAAAAATCACTAGAATGTGCCTATTTACCCAAAGTACGTACTAGATCACTAGTTCAATAGTAAAATCACTACATCTAGTATTATACGAAATCATAAATGTGGCATCCCTGGGTTGGAGCGAAAGTAATGGTTGGAGTATTTCTACTGCGTTCTGTTGTTGAATTCACAGAAATGTTCAAAAATCCATTCAAGAAGTAAAACACGATCCTACAAAAGACTGTTTACTTGCTCACTGGTTTTAGTATTGTAAACTGAAACTCAAGTGCGCAGTCATGTTGAATACTTCTGTCCCTTTCTACTTTACAACTTGACGTGGGATGAGGGTCAGGAAAGATCTAGTTATATACCGCTAAATGACGTGCTTCAGTGCAGAGTCGGAAGCGGTATGTATTGTTTATACTACTTACAATGTTACCCCCCTTCATAAAATATAAATTCACCCTTTCTCCCTTCCCTTTTTCGAATACAATGAACCGACTCTTTTGCTGAAGAAAGATGCTAAGAGAAAATTGAAACATCTGTGTCTAAACTTTCTTTGAAGCGCAGTCTTTTGTATTTGTAGGGTTTTGCGAGTGTTTTCACATCAATATGAAGAGATAGTTAGCCAAATCTTTTACCATGGACTCCTGCTGCGAACTGACCGTGAGTAAACACCCGATCTCGCTGTGCTCAATTTTTCTCGCACACGTGAAATGGGTGTTGTTTCCAAAACAAATAGGAAGTTATCTTGTGCTTTTGCATTTCTGCACGCACACAGGTACCATTGCTATGTTTTAATGATCAGAAGAAATATCAAAACCATACGATATATATGATACGAAACAGCTAACAGAGGGAGGCAAAGATTATAGTATACCAAGTTTTCCGCGTGGTACCATTATGGAGAATAAATATTTGATAAAGTCACGTAGATGCGCTTAAACCTATTCCATCTGTCCTTGTAATTTTTCTGGTCTCATCAATTTCTCAGGAGAATACGTACAACATATGTCCAAATTCCATATATACTCTTTCTAAACTAATGAGTAAACTCATTAAGAACACCAACTGATATCAATAAACAGGAAAGAAAACAATACTTTATACTTCTATCATTTGGTACACATCTCTATGAAGCATAGCTTGTTTCTTTTCGAAATAGCTCCTTCGTGTCACAGCTGTGGTTAGTTTTGTTTTGTGTTAGGATGAAAGAGAGAAATGCAACATTTGCTTCGCGGTGAAGTTATATATATTATTAAGATGAGCGGTGATAAGCGAGGTTTAACAAAGAAACAAGGATGAGAGAAACAAGAGATGATCCTTTCGGATGCACAATTTAACGGGTAGTTGCAGTCCGTGTTGAGAATCGAACCAAAGCTATGTAAGACATGTTAATATTGAGCTCTTTTGTGGTAAAAGTGAAATTCAGAAACACACAAAAGACTTGAAACATCGAGCTAATGTAAAGCAATTGAAAAATAGCCTACCTGTCGCTGCATCTTTTCTGTGGCAAGGAACGTGCAGTGCGCAACAAGAATCGTGTTAAGGACTTCTTTTCGAACATAACATTCCCTCCCACACCATAAAATACAATATAATGTTTGTTAAAAGAAAGTGCACATAATATTTTAAAATTTTGTTTGTGATCCTATCATGCATAATTATAAATAATGCCTTTCATACTACGAGAATGAGTTCAACTATACGTCATGGCCCCTCTAAAGCGCGGCCGCGGTGGCTCAGTGGTAGATCGTTCACCTCTGGTGCTTCGGGACCCTGGTTCCATCCCAGCTCGCACCAAGTGAACTTTGTGGTGGACAAACACCGTGTGCGTGGGTTTCCTCGGGGTTCTTCCGTTCCTCCCACTTTCTTCATTCCACGATTTCACTAATTTCTCATCATCACCCCTCTCTTTTAGCCTAACCGGCATAACTGTGGGACGTAAAACTCAAAGATTTCACTTCATTTTTTCCCTCGAAAGCGATATTTTTCAAAATTATTTATTGTTAGATACTGTAAATTTACGGTATCTATTTTAGTGGACGGGAAATTTTGCATCTAATCGGATAATTTCATGGTTTCTAACAGGAATTCGAAGTTACCAAATTTGCATCACTGTCTTTTGAAAGGATGCCTAGAAAAAATACTACTAGAAAATAACTGAAAACACAAAATGGATTTGATAGCCAAATTCACGTCATCTTGGCGCGTCATCATTTTTCTTTAAATAATTGTATTTAGTATTAGATTAGAGTTTAGTGTCCATTTCAGCATCAAGGCTATATGAGACGTGAACTTACAAATTAACGTGCGTTCAAAGCACACGAGTTCCCATAGGAAATCGAACCTAGGTCTCCCGCACCAAAGACGCGTACGCTAATCATATGGACAAGGGTGTTCAATATTTAGTAATGTGCACATAAAGTTGTGAAATTGCGCTTGTATAATGGAATGCAATTCCTTCTACTGACATAAATCTTCACAATACTCAGCTGGACAAAGTATCTTTAACCCGTAAGTAGTCGCGCCATATTTTGTAACGTAAGTACTCGCGTGGGAGTGCCACAAACCCCCAATTTTTTTTAGCTTTAATTAAAATATTGCGGTGAGAATTGCTAGAGAATTCCTTATAACCTTTCTTTTCGGCTCAGTGATTAATAAAAGGCAAAATATTGATGTTTCTCAGGAAGGTACTGTAAGTGGCAGCAGTATAACCAACTCCATTTTCAAGAAAATCACTAAGGAAACTTGCTGGGGGTCCAGGAAACCCCCACGCGAGCACTTACGGGTTAAAATGAAAATGTCACTCTTTATGTTTCAGTTCCTGGTTCGACTGAAGGATGGAACAAATTGCAATGAGCGTTTTTGGATCCTACTTTGTGTAGTTCATTCATCATAAACTTGGTATTTGATACGGATATGAACTAAAAACGTACAAATATAAATTTAAGTCATTCAAATACCTTTAAACAAAAATTGAATATGAATATATATATATCGTTCGTGAAAGAGTCATGTTATTTCTTTAATACAAGTACATGAATACAGTTAGCTCCTCTTAATGAAAATAACTGGTGGTTGGTCTTTAAAACTAGTTTGGAAAGATTAGTAAAGAATCTGGCATAATTTAGAAAAAATATATGGTAATTCAGGCCCGTGTTTGGCATCATCGATTGTCTCAAGAGTGGCAACCCTGACTTAAAGGTTTCGCTTCGAGAATAATGGATTCTCTGGGATATATCAGATATACAACTCGAGTTGGAGCAGTATTCTCTATAACAAGCTTTGAAGCAGGCAGCATATCTGTTGAAATAAGTTATTTCTGAGTATATGAGTGGAATATAGAACTATTTTGAGTCAGTTCGACTTGTTTCTAGTTAAGGCAAGGTAAATCAATCCCCGGATAGAGAAATAGATTACTCTTATGCTATTTCTTAGTAGGGAACATCTAACATTTTCACGGGTGACAGTGTCTTTTTATGGATATTGACATTTCCACGTATATTTAAGATTGCTAGCAATACCTGGTTTTCATAGTAACGGAGCAAGTCGTAGGGATTTTAGAGTGAATGCCTTATTTGAATTGTGAGCAAGAAGGATGCTTGTTTACGAGGTTCAAAGACTGTTTTTAAACAACAGTTTGACTGTATTCAACTGAGTGTGAACTTAAAGAATACTGGACTAGTTCTCGATGCGAACCTAACCTCAAACGAAGATTCTGCTGAAGGCGCTTCACTTCTCTGGTGAGAGGAATTTTCTTATATTCAACCAACTCAATCCTATAAGTAACAGAATTAGCCTTTTTGATGGAGAGTCTGTTTATAGACCATTCCATTTTTAGGACTTTAGGCCAGACAGCTTTCTGATTATTGAAATTGTCTTTTAGATGTGAGGGAGTATGATGTAAGAAAACACATGTTCTGCTCTCTCATGATTAAAGCACAGGTTAGCTGCGTTAAAGAAAATCGATTTGAAGTTAT
Organism: Thermobia domestica; assembly: GCF_964235325.1. NCBI lineage: Eukaryota > Metazoa > Arthropoda > Insecta > Zygentoma > Lepismatidae > Thermobia > Thermobia domestica. Next base: position 145,728,640 of record NC_137464.1, read on the forward strand.
AGTTTCATGAAGGCTTAAGTAGGCGACTTCTTCTCCGGACTGAAAAGTTGATCTTTTATTTCATGACAGTTAACTTAAAGGAAATTCTTCTCAAATCAGAGCACCATTCTTAAGCACCAAAATATCCTGTATGTACTGTGGAAATGCTTTATTTATTAAAGTTTCCCTAAACATGTGGTATGTACTACTCTGTGCTTGTTAATTACCTTAGACAAACTTATCGGGCAGTTCAAATTTTTACAGTTAAAGAAAAGATTACAAGACTAATAGTTATTTACTATATGTTATTTTAAATACGATGCAATAGAAGCCACGAACTCATTTTCTTTTCTTTTCTTTCTTTCTTTTTTTAATCGCACACACAAGAACACCTGTACACCAAAACGATCATGTTCGACAATGTTCCTGGGTTCATTGCGTGTTTCTATCTCTTGGTAGATGAATGCTTGTCCAGAATCACTATTGGAAATCGGGTTGCAGACCGCGAAATGCATGTTTAACCCTTTGAGACCTGGTGGTAACATTTGCGTACATCATATTTGCGAACACAAAATACTACTTAGTAAATAACCAGTGGTTTCGAAATAGTCTTTGTTACTACTTAGTTTATTATCTAAACAAATTAGATGGAGCACTATGGCTCAGTGGTAGAGCGCTTACCTCTGGTGCATGGGGCTGTGGTTCGATTCCCGGCAAACTAGTTTTGTAGTGGACAACATCGTGCTCGTGGGTTTTCTCGGGGTACTCCCGTTTCCTCCCACAATTTCATTCCAACAATTCTTCCATTATCATTCACTTACTTTAATCATTATCTCCCTTAGCCTAACAGACATAATCCTGGGACGTTAAACTCAAAGATTTCATTTCATTTTTTTAAAAAAACCAATTAAATCATAATTAAATTGAAGGCTTATTTTTTTAGTATGGGAAACATTGATACCCATGGCCGTAATCAGGCTTGAAGATTTGGTCGGACAGACATCATTTAGGGTCAGGCTCTTAAGTATTCTTTTAATAAACACAGAGCTCCTCCGTGGCTAAGCGGTTAGCGTACGCGCCTTTGGCGTGGGAGACCCGGGTTCGATTCCCGGCGGGAGCTCATGTGGTTCGGATTCCACGTTAATCAGTAGGTCCACGTCTCATATAGCCTCGCTGCTGAAAGGGACGCTAAACTAAAATCAACTCAACTCTTTTAATAAACAATACTGAACAAACTAGACAATCGTGTTTAGGATTGTAGAAAACGATCGTGAATTATGTTCAAACACAATTATTATTATATTTATTTCTCTGACTATTGGATCTTTACATTACAGTGTTAAACAAAAGAGAATAACCGTTTGTATAATAGTATTTAAGAGTTTTCTCATCATGATTAGTTTTGTAAACAATTCAATTACACTTATTTGGTGTTTATTTCTAAATAATAAGTCCTAATACAATTTCATAAAGTTGTAATTCTTCTTTAGTTTGTATCACTTTACACAATGACAAATCCAAAAGGTGTGTTGCACCGGTGCAGTACCAGTTTTTCACGTTTTTCAAAATTTTCCAAAACCCAAAAAATAATCTTTAATTTCTGATATTTTAGTCGTCACAGATTACAATTTTATAATGTAGTCAATGTTTATAATTACTGGGCAGTTGGTCGTTTAAACTAATGACATCATAATAAAGTCAAAACCATAATTTTGAGTTGAATTGATTCTGAGTTTAACGTCTCGTTCAGCAGCGAGGCTATGTGAGACGTGGACATACTGATTAATGTGGAATCCGAACCACATGAACTCCCACCGGGAATCAAGCCTAGGTTTCCCACGCCAAAGGCAAGTATGCTAACCGTTAGCCTCGAAGGAGCTCCACCATAATTTTAGTGGGCGATAAGAAATATTTCGCCAGTGCTTTTACAATAAATAAAATTTTATAAGTATTAAAGAATAGCTCTTTTATTTATGAGATATGAGTATTAAAAAAAAACTAAAGAACTGTTTGGCGGAACCACAAAAGACTGTAAAATGAACTTTCTTATAAATACATACGCACCTTAGTCACCTTTTATAATTGCTATGCTTACGTTCTCCATAAAAACAGAAATTCTCTTTTAGTGATACTTTACACAAAATCACGAAGTGGATTCCAATTTAATTAAAAGCAAAATACAATACAATAATCCACAAATATTGCCTCAAATGAGTTTAAAGATTTCTAAACATTAGTGCGAAAGCGGGCTCTGCCGTTGCGATCGATTTGCAGGTCTTGAGACGAAAGTAAGAAGGGACTTAACGCACATAGTAAGTAAAAACAATTAATATGCCTGTAACTTTCCCCCAAATGGGTGTATCTTAAAACTAACCTCACCATTGTTTTCCTAATTAAATTCTAGCCCGAAATTATGTATCACATTACCCTATTCCCACTTTGAAAACTTGACCTTAATTCAACATGGCGGATTTCAAGATGGCTGCCGTCAAGGTCATACCTACCATACGACTTCCCTCCAGGACTTATATGTATCCACATGGTTGTGCTTCACTTTTCTTCATTAACGCTCCATTTACAAAGGGTAGTAAGGGACTTCTATAGTAATCTCTAATAACCACATCACAACTCTTAAAAGTTATAAAAAAAATATATATATAGAAAACATGCACCTTGGCAAAAAATTGTCATCACAAGTAATGCACATATGCCTTCTATCAGCAAGTTTCATTGAAATTGGAGCCGGACATTTGAGTGATGTCCCTTGTGGGATGTGATTGAACGTGACGTCAGAACGCATCAGGGGTGGCCCCCTTCCCGGAATTTACGGGAATTAGGTGACCTGAGTGTGCACATGTGGTGTCAGCTCTCTCCAGCGACCTATCAAGGATCATTGCGTGTATGCCAAGACGTGTCGCCGTTTTTATCCATGCCAAAAGTCGACATACTGACAATTAGGTAGGTAGTCATAATGGTCTGCCTGATATGTGCGTATATTTTAACTCGTACATTTTGTCTCGACTCGAATTCGAGTCGAGTCGAGACAGAAACATATTTTCGAGTCGAGATAACATTTTCTCGAGTCGAGTCGAGACAGGCTTAAATCTCGACTCGACTCGACTCGTGCGCATCCCTATTCTCCAGGTTAGGTGACATATCGATGTTCGAAGGTGGTGGGTAAAAAAGCAACAAAACTTTTCTTGGTTATCTTTATATTTAAATTTAAGACCTTGTATACAGAACCTATCTACACAAGATTGATTTTCTTTGAAATTTCACTTAATTTCTTTACGGTTTCCTGACAAAAATATTTATTTATTATTCGTGACTAAAAAATATATATATATATATAATCATTTTATTACACTGAGTAGAAATAAAAGATAGAGCGAATGAATATTGAATAAAAGCATTGTTTCTCATCAAATTTTCCATCCTCTATGTCTTTTAAAACACTTGTTAAAGCATATAAAAATATACTGTACTTACAAATCACTTTAGTACCTTTGTTTTATGGCTGTATTTGTAGTACCTTGTTAAAACGTTTGCCTTCAAACTGTCAAATATAAATCGCAGTAAATTGTGTAATCTGCTGTCACAAAAAAGTATCCTATTTCTCGATCGGCATAAGGAAGAGATACTATACTATTTTTCGATCGGCATGGAAAAACAATATTTCTCCATACTATTTTACCGTAAATTATTGTCAATAAACGTTGTTACTTTTAAATGAATGAAGCGAGATGATTTTACTATGATGTTTTAAAAGCTGGTCATTTGGGGAGGGGGGCAGGAAACCATTGGGGGGGGGGGGCTGGAGAAAGTGAAGTTTAATCTTAAATTTTTTCTCTAAGGTAAGATACGTTATTGCAAACTATATTTTAGGTCTATAAATACAGTAACACAATCATTCAATACTCGTATTATTGTGGCTCTTTCCGCTGGTCTACTGGCTAGCACGCGCGCACCATCTTCGGTGCATGGGGTCCCGGGTTCGATTGCCGGTGGGAGCGCCTTAGAAAATTTTGAACGATTACGGTGGTTCGGATTTCACCTTAAACTGTAAGTCCACATCTCATAAGCCTCGCTGCTGAAAAGGGACACTAAATTTAAATCAGCAAATCAATTGTATTATTGTATTTGTGCTTTCATTTTCTACGGTTTAACGTCCTACGAATATTCAGTAAGGCTAAAGAAGACGGTCATGATGAGATGAATTATAATGGTGGATAAAGATAGTGGAAGGAAGGGGGAGGACCCCGAGAAAACCCCACACAATTGTTTGTATACCACAAGCAGAATTTGGCGCGAGCTAGGGTCCAGCCAGAGATCCCACGCACCTGAGGTGAGCGCTCTACCACTGAGGCAACCTGGCTTTTTGTTGTCTATCAAGTATTTGCATTGAAATCATATATGTTATTTGTAATAATATATTCTTGCTAATAATACAATATAAATACATATTATTATTTAGACTTACATAAATGACAGGATATCTGAGCGACCAAACTGAAATACTAAATACTTAGCGAAGAAACGGGAATTTCATAAATAATAAAAGCTATGCTCTGACTCTTCAGCTCATGAGGATCTCGTGCTGGCCAGGTGAAGCGCTTCAAGTTAGTAGTTCTAATGCTTGGTTAGGACATTGGTTCTCAGGGACTATTATTTCTGACTTCTAGATTTTATTCCGCTACTTTCGTGAAAACAGTCTTCAATATGATGGTAAACACAAGGGTACTGTGCTCCCACGGGAGTCTAACCCTGGACCATGCGCACCGAAGTGTATATTAAATGGAGTAAATAAGTTATAAATTTTGGTTAAATGGATAAATAACATTAAAATATTTTTAAATAACAATGTCGACTAGTTTGAACATTATTATTATTATTATTATTAGTAATAATAATAATAATAATAATAATAATAATCCATTAAAATTTCAAATTTTTGGAGGCCCCACGAAGCATTAGTGTGGATCGCTGAACTACTCCCCCATTTTCAAATGATTTCGCACCCTGGTCGGCATCGTTCTATGAGGAAGGACTAGATACCTCATATTATATGAGACGTACTAGAGAGTATGCTGGCAAGAAACAGAGGGAAGGACGAAGGAGGCCACAGTTGATGGAAGGTCAGAAAAATTATACATGAAGACGAAGAGGTTAGCTGAAGACTGTGAAGCATGGAAGCTTTTCAGTTCCGGCAAGTGACCTATCAATGATGGCAGAACACCTATTATGATGATGATATTGTCTATTTGTAAGTGTGATTTTGGACTCCCTGACTCCTTCATTTTCTTTACTTAACATACACATGTTTCTTTACCTTCTAACTTGCGAAGACACTACCCGCAGGTGAAATATATTTAGATATTTCACGACTTATAAACTGAACTGAAAGGGAGGGGGTGAAGGAATGAGTTGCTCGTGATAAGTATAATTTAGGGCACGTCGATTTTTTGGAAATAGAAGTTCTAATTTTCGAATAATCTTTGGAACACTAACTGAGACTAGGCACTGAGAGTACACTATAAATATTATCAATTTATGCTGGAAATTGCTGATTATAATTAACTAATATTCAGTCTATTATTGCATGTACGAGAACAATATACAGTTTGTCTTATCGCACATATAAAAGTGTGACATTCTGAATTTGAACAAACATTTTGTTTTCAATTTAAATGACAAGTATTGGTTTATGCTGGATCACTAGTCATCTTTAGGGTAAAACTTTCTCACTAAATGGCAGAGCACATTGCGACCCATGCGATGTTGCCACGTGAGTTACGGATAGAAAAGTGTTTGGACACAATTAAATTTTATACATGATTTACTACGAAGATAAGTGAGAGTTCGTATTTCCACTTTACTCAATATTGCCTGCTTTAAATATGAATTAATTATATTCTTTGATCAAAAGTGGTTTTTTCAACTCACGAAACGTTATGCGTATACTTCTCTCAAACTAGATGTCTTTACGGTGCAGATTAAGAATACGTAAATAACTTTACAAACATTGCAAATAACTTTAAGTGCTCAAACAGTGTTGATGTTTATGGATTGTCGAGTAATCTAATTAAAAGAGTTTGGACTGTTCTGCCGCTGTTTTGGATTGTATTGCTCCGCCGCTGACCCCATTGCATTAACCAATGTCTAACACAGGGAATCTTCCCCGATGTAAAATTATCACGAGTTGTGCCTGTATATATAAAGGGGCCCGAAAATTGTCCATCTAGTTATCGACCAATTTCTCTGGTACCAGTCCTCTCAAAAATTCTTGAAACTGTGGTACATATGCAGTTATGTGATTGTCTTGATAAGTATAACGTAATTAGTGATTTACAGTTTGGTTTTGTAAAGGATAGATCTACTGTTGGAGCGATCGATTCGTTAGTAAAGAATTAGAGGCTTTGAAAACAAGGATTTTGTTCAGGCAACATTTTGTGATTTAAGCAAAGCCTTTCATTGTGTTGAACACACAATTCTCCTTAAAAAATTAGCGTACTACGGTATCATGGGTTCAAGTTTTAGATTATTCAAGTCTTACAGTACTTAGAAAACCGTAAACAAATTGTTTTTGTAAATAACAATAAATCTGGTATTGCATCAGTTAAGTAAAGAGTACCCCAAGGTTCAGTACTTGGGCCACTTCTATTTTTACTAATAATAAATGATCTACGTTTTATCTGCTTACTCTATACTATATGCTGATGATAGCGATTAGCTCTCACTTTGGATTTAGCAGGTAAGACGTAGGGTTAGGAATATCCTCGTCTAATTTAGGTCTAAAATTATATAATGTTATAACTAAATTCCTTTTATAATAATATGTAAATGAGAAAGGAAGTTCCATGGTACCATTCCGGCATAAAAAGGCCTCATTTCAATATATATATATATATATATATATATATATATATATATATATATATATATATATATTTAGTGTTATTAACCTTCCAAATTGTTAACCTCTCACGAGGCCATTTACATATGAATCATTTGTGCTCATCTCCTAGGCTATTTCAAGTGTTATTTCTAGTACTAAGTATAAAAGAAATTTATGGTTAAGACTTATTCGAAGGATACGTTATCTAAATTATTATTTCGGAACTTCATTGATATATATTACTTGTTGTTGGTAGGCACGAACAGACTATTTGTTATTCAACGTGTAAGAAAAAAAATCATTCTTTTACTTGTTAATAAACTTGTTGATTTTTCAATTTCGTATTATACTTCACACGATATATGTTATATGACCTGTACTGGATTCCGTCAAATTTATAAAATTTACTAGAAGCCATGCATGTTACATAATTTATAAGGCTGCTAAATCCAAAGTGCATCAAGCAGGACAAGGGCAAAATTACAGCTGTCTTCTTGATGATATATCGTGAGTGGGAAAAAAATCATTGAAAGCTGTAAGCACCTTAGATATTTTTGTAATAGTAAAACATGACTGAGCATAATTTAATTTCGTTTGAATCTGATAATGAAGAGGTAACTGAGAGTAGTGAAAGTAATAAAAATGAATTTAATCAAAGTGTTGAAACTGAAAATGAAGTTGGTGTGGGTTACCCGAACGCACAGGTTTTCAGAGAACCACATCGTGTTGAATTAAATGCACGAGGTTCACGGGAGCCATTTCGTGCGGAACAAACTGCACAAGGAGGAGTGGGTTATATTGTGCAGAATACACACGCATTCAGAGAATAATACAGTTCTGACCAAAATGTACAAGCACAGAGAGAGCCTCTTAATAGTGAATATTTTTCACAGACAATTAGGTACCCATGTCCGCGTTGTGGTAATATTAGTGGTGCAGGTGAACCTTATGTAGGCCAATCAAAGGTAACTTGGATTAAGGTTCCGATGCGACGTGGTGTGAATGTACAGTCTGTAGGCCAAAGTAATCTTGGACAAGGCTCAGGTGTACACTCCAAAATGTTTGTCGCATATCTATAAATATGTTGTTGTAAGAATATAATTTGACAACAAATTCGCCCGGTATTTCTTACAATGTTAGTACGTGTATAATCGGCAAAGACATGTATGTGGCAAATTTCATGTCAAAAGAGCAGTAAATAAGAACAATAAAACGAAAATAAAATTTTCTTGCCCATTTAGCAACATTTTATTTTACTCATTATAATTTTCGTATTTATAATTCTTTTCTTATGAAATTTACCGCAAATATACATTTCCCGATTCTACACATAGTATCAGTATTAAAAGTACCCTGCGAAACCACTATCAAATTACATTCTCACAAGAAGACAGTTATAGATATGCGACAATAATTTTGGACATGAGTATACATAAACGTGACATTTATTTTTCAAAATATAAAAATTAAAGTACTCCCAATGTACAAAGTAGGCAGGATCAGTTCATGAAAAATGAACGAACTGCGTCTTATAGGAATGAAAATGAAACACAATGTAAAGAGTACATTAATAATGAAGGAAGAGTCCCGCCTTTATTGGCCCAGATGAACTTAATGCAGCCCAATATGGCACGTCCTGCTATTCAATGCAATTTTGATAAATTGCTAGGACAAAGTGTTTTTCGTTCATTGGAACAACAAATTAAGTCATTACCTATTGTTGATGGCACAGATAGCCATTCTTGCTTCATCTTTCTGGTTAGGTTAGATGAGTTGATAAGAAGGTATGACTTAGAATTGGAAGCTATTTTGGTAGCAAGTTTAACCCAAACTAGGGCTGAATTTAACAATCTTTCATTCTTTCCTTACACGCTGTAATGATTGGGAGGAAATTTGCACTCATTTGCTATGTAAATACAGTGAAACCTGTCAACTTGGCCACATCTCTAAGTTGGCCACCTGCTTATCTTGGCCTAGTTCGTCTTGAACCTGCATTTTCCCATAAGACATTCGTTACTTACTACTCTATAAGTTGGCCACCTGTCTATCTTGGAAGTTGGCCACACTGAAGCAATGTTTACCCTATGATGATAATGATAAATTTACCTGTGTATCTTGGCCACGCAAAATACAGTTTTGTTATTGTTCTTAACTCTTTCGAATTCCCATATGAGAGGCAGATGTTTTGTATTTGTGACGACACATAGAAGCATAGATTCGTACGATTTGTTCTAGGAGGTCAATTGCCAGAACACTACCCTCGTAAAGGGGTGGTGAAGGAAGGTGTGAATAAGAAAAAGCACGTACAGGAATTCAGGAAATGGTTGTACGTATTTGTTTACCCTGTCTGTTTTGGTAAAATCATTAGCTATATCAACTCCTCTCATCAGTGGGGAGCTTTAGTAATTCCGGAAAATTCTCAAGGTTAAAACTAACCATCTCAAATGTCAACTATTGGCACCTGTCGGCTCGTTAAAAGATAGCGGAGTTTTTGAGGTATGAATTCCCTGAAGATTTTCTCAAAACATATTTTGCTCCGAGGGAAACACTTCTAGCTCATTAACAAGAGGTAGTTAACTACAATATTAGAATGTGCATATCTGCCAAAAAGAATGAAACAAATATGTCTAGAATGAAGCACCATCCAGTAACAACTAAAAAGAAGTCATATAAATTGTATATGAATGTCTCAATTTATAACTTAGCTTTTCTTGTTTTCAATCTGAATAACTCAGTGTGTTATAATATCAATTTCAATAAACTGCGTACATACGCTTCTATTTCATGGTTGTTTGTGTTATTGTGTTTTCAATCCGAATAATCCAATGTACCAGACTAGTTTTCAGGAAGAGAAAGGTATGCACATATATTAAACATACTATAGTAATATTTTCTAGTACTGTATATTTTTATGATTACTCTATATACTATATTTATAAGTAGCTGTCGTGCCACTGATTATTAAAATTTTACAATCAAGTAATACTAGAAATCCTATTCTAAAAATACATAAATCACACTTATTTTCTGTAAGTTGGCCACCTGTCTAAGTTGGCCATTTTTCGATAGAACCGATGGTGGCCAACATATACAGGTTTCACTGTATATCTCTACGTTAGGTCGTAAACAGTATGTACGAAAATTCTTCTACCGGTTAATGAATGAAGGGGAAGAACTTGAAACACTTTTCCAAGAGAAAATCAGTGTTGCCAATGTTCTTGGTATGACGTACACTGAACAAATATTTTGTAATACTGTAACCAGTCTGGTTTTACCAGAAATATACCAAAATTGTTTTGGGGAAGCCATACCATCTTCAGTTTCTGAATTGTTGACCGTTGTGCAAACCTACGATCATTTTGTAAAATATAAAAGATTATTTATCACTTAAAATATGCCACCTGCTATTAATATACCGAACATTTTTGAAGAACATCAAATAGCCTCTACATCTCAAAAACAAATGTCAGGATTGCAACTGCAAAACGTAACCATGTTAGATGTTACAAATGTTATCGTTTTGGACATACTCAACGGTTTTGTGTTAGTGGAAAAACTGTGCTAATTGCGGGCATCACAAACTCTTTGTTTATTGGACAGCATCTAGTGTCAATTTAATTAGTAGAAAATACGCCAAATTGTGTGTCGTATTCCTATAAAACCTACATCAGCAGAATTAGTGACTACCATTGTAGATGATCATTTGGTCGAACTTCATGAGAATGCAGAAATTAAATTTTCAATTCAAGGTTGTGAATTTAGTGAAACATTTTACATCATAAACTCTTCACATTTTGATTTGCTGTTAGGAATAACTTTCTTTTAAAATGCAAAGCTGATATTAACATCAGCGAACGTCAATTTATAATAGAACTGAAGAATCTTACTGTTCCTCTTTTTTTTGGAAGGATTATCTGTCTCCAATGGAAACTACTCGTCCTATACCTCATTCCAGCTTCTCCGATGCGGTCCGGAGTCACTCTAGGAGAGGCGCAATGGACAAAGTATCGTTCGGGAAGGACACTGGAAACCAAAATCAAACAAACAAGGTGCCCAGCAGAAAACCAAACAGCACTATTCCTTCATGATAGCTGATTCAGGTGGACAGGAGGATCAGGCCACAACAAATAAACCAGGTAGTGAACGTCATGTTTATTATCATAATAAATTAAGTAGTAATAATGAAATATATGATGATTGTAATTCTGACAATTGTAATTTTGATAATACTTCTTCTTTTAGTTAACCTTGTAGAGCAATACCTAGTTTTACCATGTTATGTTGAAATTCTTTGTGAAAAATACAGTGACGTTATCACTGAAAAACTAGGGACAATAAAGGGGTTCACCTATGAGATAGAAATGGAGGATAAAACTCCAGTACGTCTTCCCCCATATCAAATTACAGGCCTTAAAACTCTTAATGATTACATAGACCAGCTTATTGACAAGGGAGCGGTTTGTGAGGTCGATTTCTCTCCTTATTCGTCACCATGCTTTCTGGTACACAATAAGGACGGGACTCCACGGCTTGTTATTGCATACTCGGAAATAAATAAGAAAGTAAGGGTTAACAGTTATCCTTCCCCGCATGTTGAGGCTACGATAACGAATTTAGGAAAGGATACCATCTTCGGAAGATTGGACATAAAAAATCATTTTATCAATTTAAAATCTCTGAGGGTAGTAGAAAATATACTACGTTTTGTACACCTAACCGTTTATTAGAACATTTAGTTCTCCCAATGGTATTTCGTTTAAGCCCTTATGTTCTCACTAGTTTCATGTATACAATCTTCGGGGACTTAGTAAGTAAAAATCTTGAAATTTTTCAAGATGATTTTCTCATTCATGCCTCCACAAAAGGATATTGGAGGAAATCCTTGAACGCTTCCGGAAATGGGGAAATACTGTTTCAAAAAGGGAAACAACTTTTCCAAACTAAAATAAAATTTCTGGGATACGAATTTGAAGCGGGAGAAACAAGAATTGATCCCGAAAGGATTGAAACCATTTTTAAATTACCAAAACAAAAAAGGGAGTAAATCATATCTGTGGGTATTTTAATTATTTCCAAAAATATTAAGGATTATGCTGAAATAATGGAACCTCTGCACCGTTTAAGATCTAATAAAATAAAATTTCAATGGGGTGAGAGGGAAGATGAAGCCTATAATAATATTAAGCAAGCATTTGTTTATCATGCTGTTTTAAAATTACCGAACATGAATAAAACCTTTGTTATTCATGTAGATAGCACTTACAAGAAACATTCAGCTATTCTTTCACAACATGATGACGGACTTCTTAGACCCGTGTTATTTTTCTCTAAGAATATTTCTTCATCGGGTTGGGCTAAAAGCATATACGAACTTGAACTTCGTTCTCTTCTTCTCGCTATAGAAAAATTTGAAATGTATCTTATAAAACCATTTACTGTTTTTTGTGATAATTCATCAGTTACGTTGTTGTTACGGAACCATAAGCGTCAACGTAAGTATGGAACATTAATTGAAAAACCATCCAAATATTCGTTCAAGGTTGTTTACCTCCGAAGTAAGCAGAACTTTTTAGCTGGCTTTATTTCGCGCACGAACAATGGTGTGGAATTCTATACTAATGATCCTTCAGTTGAAGAACTTGAAGAATTCGAATTGCCAATTTTCGGAGTTCACCCTTGTTTAGCAAACCGTTAAAGGAACATCAATTGGAAGATCCTGAATTACGGAATATTATCCAGGAAGTGCAGCGAGGCCAAAGAGTTAATGAATTCTGTCTCAAAGATGGAATCTTAATAAAGAAGACCCGTTGTAGACGAGACCATGGTTGGAGGATGTATTCCTAAGGAAATGGTGTATCCTATCATGAAGTATTTCCATACTGATGAGATGGGAGGTTTTCTTGCTGTGTATTCGAAAACTATAGCGAAAATAGCCTCTAGATGTACTTGGAAGAGCTTATATCGTGGCATCAGAGAGTACGTGGAAAGATGTCAGCGATGCCAACTCTGCAAGGACACCAACAGGAAATGGCAAAGAGTATACTACAGTTGGAAGGTTACCGCACCGAATAAAAGTTGATATTTGGATACTGTTGGTCAACTCCCAAATTCGGGACCTTACCGTCATATCCTCGTCATTACGGACGCAGCATTACGGTTTGTCATGCTCCAGACTTTGCGTTCCTTGAATTCTAAGGTTATATGTAAACACTTAATGAAGTTGTTCATGTTAGTAGGACAACCTAAAAAAATTATCCATTATCATGCTCAAGTGATCTGTAGTCACCATATGAAACAATTTCTCTTCAGTTTAAGTATCCAGGATGTGAGTACAGCGCCGTACAATCCTAGCAGTAACCTTTGTGAGAGAGTGAACAGAGTTCTCAAGAATATGTTGCGTGTTTATTGTAATGAACATCAAAATAACTGGGCCTAACTTTTGAACAGAACCCAGTTTACTTTAAACATTAGTAAAAGTGAGAGTACGGGATACGAGGCATCCGAATTGTTTCTTGGAAGAAAACTTTATACACCTCTTGATGTGTTGTGGGAAATAGATTTCGACGAGTTAACAAAGGCGCAGGATAAAGAAGAAAGATTGAGAAGAGTCATCATCAATCTTGATAAGGAGAAATGTTATAACAAAAATAGAGAACCTTGTAATTATTCTGAAGGTCAAAAGGTAGTGGTCAAGAAGTTTTAAAAGGCTTCATTAATGAAACAATACACTCCTTAGTTATCCCCCTTATTTTATGGTCCGTTTGAGATTATTAATAAACCTACTTTAAATACCCTTTGGTTAAGGAAATGTGATCAACCTAGTATTATCATAAAACGACATATTAATCATGTAAAACCTTACATTGGTAATCATATTGAATCTTAATATGTATACTTTACCTTGTAATAATAGTTAGAAATTGTCTGCGGTTTATTTTTTCTTTGCAGAGGTATATTATATTCTCCTAATATATTGTAAAGCAGGATTGGCAATATTTAGTAACAGGTTTAAGTACATTTGTAAGATTCTGGAAAACTGTAAGTAGAGAAATTTATTCTTGGTCAACAATTCTTCTTCCATTTATTGTGGACTATTCCTTTTCTAAGGTAAAGTTAGAAATATTGAGAGAGAGGGGTAGGATATATTATGTAACGTAATAGTCCCAATAAATGTTTCTGTGTTTATTTTTGTATAAGGAATATTTTGTAAGAGCACAGTGATTAAAACTCTGCACAGAGAGAATCTAATTTATGCTGGCCTGTGTCTGAAGTGTGCTGCCATCTGGTGGGCAATTACGGTACTAGAGCCGGAGCTAAGCCGTGCCGTACCGATTAGCTCTCACTTTGGATTTAGCAGGTAAGACGTAGGGTTAGGAATAATATCTTCGTCTAATTTAGGTCTAAATTTATATAATGTTATAACCAAATTCCTTTTATAATAATATGTAAATGGGAAAGGAAGTTCCATGGTACCATTCCGGCATAAAAAGGCCTCATTTCAATATATATATATATATATTTAGTGTTATTAACCTTCCAAATTAACCTCTCACGAGACCATTTACATATGAATCATCTGTGCTCACCTCCTAGGCTATTTCAAGTGTTAGTTCTAGTATTAAGTATAAAGGAAATTTATGGTTAAGAATTATTCGAAGGATACGTTATCCAAATTATTATTTCGGAACTTCATTAATATATATTACTTGTTGTTGGTAGGCACGAACAGACTATTTGTTATTCAACGTGTAAGAAAAAAATCATTCTTTTACTTGTTAATAAACTTGTTGATTTTTCAATTTCGTATTATACTTCACACGATATATATGGCCTGTGCTGGCTTCCGTCAAATTTATAAAATTTACTAGAAGCCATGCATGTTACAAAGTTATCGTGGGAACACCATATTAATTATATTTCTGGAAGACTCTCAAGAGTAATATATCTGCTAAAACAACTAAAAAATCATGTTCCTGATAACTGTGTCAGATCGGCTTATTTTGCTTTCTTTCAGAGTATAATTTTGTATGGTATATTATTTTGGGGTAACAATTACCATGTAAATAGCATTCTTTTAATACAGAAAAAGGCCATCAGAATTATTTCAAACGTAGACAAATTAGCTCATTGCAGACCTTTGTTTATCAATCTTAAAATTATGACAATAATCAATCTATACAATTACACAGTACTCCTCTATAACTAACTAACTAACTAACTAACTAACTCTATGGCCTATGGAACCCGGAGGTTCAATGCCGCGTTCACAAAAGCTCTTCACTGATTTTTATCCTTAGCTACCGGCATCCAGTTTCTACTTTGTATTCCAATCTCTGCGAGATCCATCTTAATATTGTCCTCCTATCTGCGCTAGGTCTTTCTAATGGTCGTTTTCCGATTGGACTTCCAGTCAAGACTTTGAAAGCGTTTCTACTTTCTTCCATTCTAGCTACATGACCCGCCCACCTAAGCCTCCTAGACTTGACGACCCTAACAATGTTGGGTAAACCATATAAATTATGTAGTTCCTCGTTATGAAGTTTCCGCCATTCCCCATGCCCGTTCCTCTTGGGTCCGAATATTTGTCTCACAGTCAGGATCTTGTTCTCAAATACTTTCAGTCTACGTTCTTCCCTCAGAGTAAGTGACGATGTTTCGCAACCATACAGAACAACAGGCATGATTATCGTTTTATATATTTTAAGCTTCAAATTTCTCGACAGAGTTCGCGACGACAGGAGATTTTGAACCGAATAATAACAGGAATTCCCTGCTTTTAGTCGACATTTAACTTCTTCGTGAATATGATTTTCCTTTGTTAATATTGATCCTAGATATTTGAAACTATCCACTTTATCAAAAGTATAATTTAATATTTTAACGCATCCATAATTTGCTGTATTACGGTCCCGACGCACTTCCATGTAATTAGTTTTCTCTGCATTTACTTCTAAATCCATGTCCCTGCAAGCATTAAATAAGATCTCTGCATTTCTTTCTATTGCTCTCCTATCATCCCCTACTAAATTTATATAATCAGCATATGCCATACCGTTCAACTCTAGGCCCTGGTTGCTATCTTTGATTTTCCTTATAGCGTATTCCAGCACAAAGTTAAATAATAATGGCGACAACGCATCTCCTTGTTTCAGACCATTTTCGACGTGAAAGCTCGTGGACAAAAATTTTCCTATCCGGACTTTACTTTGGGATTCCTTTAAACATATCTTAATTAATCTGATTAGCTTTCTCGGTATTCGAAGTTCTGTAAGAACGTTGTATAATGTTTCTCTCCTAACCGAGTTGTGCGCCTTAATAAAATCAATAAATAGTTGATGTACCGGGGTATTGTATTCCCACTTTTTTTCGAGTATTTGGCGAATGGTAAATATTTGGTCGATAGTTGATCGATTTGATCTAAATCCGCACTGATAATCTCCAATAATTTCATCTGTGTATGGCGTCAATCTTGCTAATAGAATATTTGAAAGGATTTTATAGAATTTTGACAGAAGAGAAATGCCTCGATAATTATTAGTCAGTTTTGTCGACTTGCTTGTGAATTGGAACAATGATTGATTCTTTCCACTCTTGTGGCAATTCTTCCTTGTTCTAGATAAGGAAGATGAGTTTGTGTATCTTGTTCCACAATTTTTTGCCTCCAGCTAAAATTAACTCAGCCGGAATTTCATCTACACCCGGAGATTTATGTTTCATTAATTTCTATAAAGCGGTTTCTACTTCTATTCGGTTGGGATCTGGAATATACGGTTCTGCGGTGTGTATCTCCTTTTCTCCACGCACACTACTTTTTGGTTGCGTGTTAAGCAAATCGTCAAAAAAATCTTTCCATCTATTTAAGATGCTATCCGTATCAGTGAGAACTGTACCGTCAGATTTCTTTAATATATAAGCACGAGGTTGATAGCCTTTCTTAAATTCGCTGATCCCCTTATACATGTCCCGGATGTTATTTTTACTATTATCTTCAAGTTCCTTTATTTTAGCTTTCAGAAAATCGTGTTTCTTTGTTCTAAAAGATTGGAAGTTTCCCGCCTGATATCTGCGAAATTTTGTGTAGTTATTTCATTCGGATTTTGTAGCCAGCGTAATTTTGCCTGTTTTCTCTTCTCTGCTAGTTTAATGCATTCCTGGTCGAACCATGGTTTGTTCCTACGTATTTCCGCGTGTCCCAATTTTTCTTTTGCTGAAATTTTAATGCTATCTCTAATTTCAATCCAGCTATCCTCAACACTAGTGCACTCCGAATCTTCTAAAGCCGAGAATCTATTCGAAACTTCAATCTGGTATTCCTCTCTTACCTGGCTCTCTTCTAATTTTTTAATTGAATCTCTCCGTTTTCGGACAATGAATATTACCTTTATTCAACAATAATCTCTCTCGTATTAACGCTGCTACCAGGTAGTGATCCGTGTCACAATCAGCTCCTCTAAACGACCGGACATCAATTATGCTAGATTGCCTTTTTCTATCTACTAAAACGGGATCAATTTGATTATGTGTTTTTCCGTCTGGTGATGTCCAAGTGTATTTATGAACGTCGCGATGTGGGAATTTTGTACTCTTCACGATTAGATTTTTGGATGTTGCAAAGTTCACGAGTCTAACACCGTTGTCATTACTTTCCTTATGCAGACTTTCGTTCCCTATAATCGGTTTGAAAATATTCACTCGTCCTACCTTCGCATTGAAATCCCCTAATAGAATTTTTATATGGTATCGCGGGAGTTGGTCAAATATCCGTTCAACTTCTTCGTAAAAACTGTCTTTTATATCGTCATCCTTATCTTCAGTTGGGGCATGTACATTTAAAACAATAATATCACACCACCGTCCCTTAAGAGTAATAAAAGAAAGTCTATCAGTAACAAATTCAATCCATTTAATTGCTGGTAATATTCGTTTGTGAACGAAAAACCCTGTTCCTAACTGGTGATTTTTATTACCTTCCCCGTAAAAGAACGTAAAATTTCCGGAATTCACAGATCCGTTTCCTTCCCACCTAACTTCCTGAACTCCTACTACGTCCATCCTGTATTTCTCTAACTCACTCGTTACGGATTTTAACGCGCCTGCCCTATAAAGACTTCCAATATTCCATGTTCCAAATCTCATGTCCATTTTCTTTTGCTGAGGACGTGCTAAGTTATTAGTCCTTGTCCGAGGCTTTTGTGAATATTTCTGAACAAGTGCTCTTTTTTTCTTTTTTTTTACAGGATGAGGTTGTTAGCCCTACCCAAACCCTCAAGGTGGAGGACCACTAATAGTCGGCTGTCTGCGACTGCTTATTCAGTATATTCGCAGCTAACTTCTATATCTAGAGGCCTTCTCCTCGATCCGCAACCTGAGGACGCGCCATGCCGTGGTGACAGGAACCCACGTTACACGGCACAGTACTCCTCTATATAAAATTTTTGTGATTACTTTTGTGTTGTAAATTTTGGTGATTACTTTTTATAGAGTACTCCTCTATATAAAAAGTAATCATCAAAATTTACAACTCAGGCAAGACATCCATTCGTATAATACTAGAAGCAGTAAAGTAATAAATGTTCCATATCAACGACTGTCCAAATCATTAAATAGTTATGAGATAATTCGAATAAAACTGTATAACAAGTTGCCTGCATCACTAAAAGATGAACATATAGATAGATTTAAAATTAAGTTATGCAATTGGTTAGTTGCAACGCCCTTTTATTCTTTACAGGAGTATTTTAATTGTTCAATAGAAGTGTAACGTATTTTGTAATCTCGTGTTGAGCTTGTATATAAAATGTAATTTATTTTGTAATGTCATTTCATCATTAATTTAGTAATAGATCATTATTTATTTATACTTACGTATGAATATTGTATCACATTTTGACGTTGTCTATTGCTATGTATAGCTTAACGACAATAAAATTCTTTATTATTATTATTATTACGTATACTAATACAAAATCATTACATAAATTTTATCTTTTGAATAAAACAGACTCCCAGTACGCTCAAAAACGATATTTTATAAACGTAGTCCTTGGTGTAGCTCTACTTTACAGGCTTAATTATCATGGTTAGAATTCCAGCATTTTCTGGTGAAAGTGCAACTCAATTTGCATTTAGGGGAGAATTATATAATTTCTATGGTAATAGTTTCTCAGAAAACATGAGTGAAATGTTATACATTTATTTATAATTAGATGTCTCTACGGTGAAAATTAAGAATATGTGTACAAATACAAAATCTTTACGTAGGTACATAGGACAAAACAGATTCTTATTACGTTCAAAAATAGTATTTTATAAGCGAAGTTGCAATCCTCGGAGCTCTTTAACTTTAGGGGGTTTAAATATCATGGCTAATATTCCAGTGTTTTCTGGGCAAAATTCGACTCAAAAGGCATTTAGGGGGTAACTAAAACTACTTGTATGGTAAAATTTTCTCAGAAAATAATATACATTTATCTGTAACTAGGTATCTCAAAGATGAAAATTAAGAATAAGAATACAAATACAAAACCATTACACAAATCCAATCTTTTCCATAAAACAGACTTAGTTCCTTCAATCGTGATATTTTGTAAGTTGTTCTCCCGCGCAGGTATTTCGTAAGTCGTGTTTCCCAGTGCATCTGTTTTCTAAGTTGAATTGCCCAGTGCAACTTTACTTTAGAGGCATAATCAGCATAGCTAAAATTTCAGCCTTTTCTGGACCAAATACGGTTTAAACTGCGTTAAATGAAAACTTTTACCAACTTTTACTAGGTTGCTTACTTATACCAGTAAAGATTTGTTCCACAATCCAGGTGGAATGGGGAATTAGACTTTTAGGGCCTTATGCAGTCGTTTTGACGTATGGTTTGCGTAATATTAAATTCCTGACTACTAGAGGAAACTTAGAATACGTTAGTCGAAGAATACGTTTTATTATTTTTATTACGTTAGTCGAAGTCTTTAGTATGTCACTAATCACGCGTCAGAACGACTCTGCATAAGGCCCATAGCGAGTAAAGCTACGCGTTTAGCACGAGTGTTAGGATGTCGAAAGCGCTTTTTGCAATTTTCTAGTTTAATATTCCACGATTATATTCCGAATCTAAAAGGAGCAGTGATGATGATTATTGAAATGGTGCATTGAAGGAAGTGAGAAAACACCGAGAAAATCCATGCATACTGTGTCCTACATAAAGTCCTCCTGGCGAGAAGTGGAGTCGAACCAGAGATCTCGTGCGCTAGAAGTGATCTATCTACCGAGCTATTTACAGCTAATTTTATTAAAATCTACTAGTATATTTAACCTACTTCATTTCTCCAAATGTTTTGCAAGTATTTGCTTTTGCACCTTGATTGCTGTACTTCATATATCACATGATCTTTGACACTAACAAGCTCAGGTATGAATTCTCAAATTCTTGTTTATAGTGCCATATATTCAAAACAGTTTCACACACATCTGAAGATAATAACAGTTCCGAATAAGAATACTCTTATCCAGAAACAGCCAAGAGATTTTCCCAAGGGCGAGGAAAGGGCAAAGAAGACATACATTGATGCGCATAACGCTTAATGCAAAACAATTATTATAGAGGCATATTGGATAACTTTTTGCATTAAATAAGTCTATATTAAACATTCTAGTGGGTGTAATCAAATATACTATGCCTTGACGTGTGTTTCTGGATAAAAGTGTATTGAAACAACCAAAACACTTTTCGAAAATGCAGCGTAAAGCGACTGCTTCCTTGCCTCCGTTGCAGGTGCCCATGGCTTTATCGTTGACAGAGCATATTGCTTTTGTTCAATGGTGTCATTCAGCTGGATCGCCCGAGCCGGTTATTAAAGTTTTTAAAGTTCTTGGAACCGGTTGTTAAAACTGTATCTCCACTTCCATATCCAGTACTTACGGAAACAAGAATTTTCTAGTGTTACGAGATCAGTCAAAAAATCTAACTTAAAAAAAAAATAAAAATAAGCTTGTACGAAACACACAAATTTCATTTTTCTACACAGTCTACTTTACGCTCAAGTTTCCCGTTACTTACAAAGTGTCCCAATGCCTCTGAAAAACTTTTTTTTGATTGGCTATGCAACCAGTCATACATCATTTGTTGCACCTCTTCATCAAATTGCAACTTCTTTCTCTGTAGTGCTTTTGAGATACAAATATGTGAAAACCACCGAGGCGAGATTTGGCACTCAAGATGGATGGGGTAGATAGAAGATTTTTCAAATGAAGATTTTCAATGATCGCAGCCATAGTACAGGCAGCAGTATAAGCAGGCCCGCAACTAGAGGGGGGCTTGACCCCCAGACTTCAATACAAAATGCCATCATTAATACAAAAAAACACAACTTAGATATTTGTAAGAGAAGTTTTAATGACTTAGTCCCCCTAATATATTCATGCCCCCCCAAACCTCTTTGGCTCGTTGCGGGCCTAAGTATGAGGCCGAGTATTGTTATGTTGTAGAAGGAAGTTTGTTGTGAGAAGTCCGCGTCACTTCGTATAGCAGGTTTAGGATTTTTTTGGAGATCGGAATACAATATATTATTGACTATGTGTTTCCTAAGCTCTAATGCTCCAAAATGACACCATTTTGGTTATAGAAGAAAGTACTAACTTCACTGTAGATGATTGTGTCCGATAATGGATATTGCCATTGCATGCTCGCTTTTTTCTTCCGGAATGTAATAGTGCATCCATATTTCATGCCCAGTAACGAAGCTATTCTGAAAGTCACTGCGTTCTCGTTTGCGGCATGGCAAAATCTCGTCACACATCAAAAAATCGCTGCTTCAGTTCATCTGTCAACTGGCGTGATACCATCCTGGCGCACACATTCCGAAATCTGTGCACAGCGTGGATAATGTTACAGATTGAACCATGTCTTATATCAATGATTGTAGCTACTTCATCCAGTCACTCTGCATTGCCCCTTATCACACTACTTTCAATTTACATAGAACAAAGACGGTAAGCGATAACAAGAAATTATTTGTTGATATAGAATCAGCGTCAAAAGCATGGGATCCATCTACACTCCTTATTCTTTTATTGAAACCGCAAGTGGTAAACGTATTACTTACGGTCAGAATATTGGATTAATAAGAGTTAGACACAGAGCACATATGTATGGGTTTCCTGCGGGTCCCTCCCTTTCTTTCATTCAACCATTTCATTCATTGTCATCATCGCCATCCATATTTTCTTCGGAGCATAATGATGGGTCGTTACAGAAAAAAATAATGTTTCTTGGTTATGCTATGTAGACTAAAGGAGACAGTGATGACAAGAATGAATGAAATGATGGAATGAGAAAAGTAGGAGCACAAGGGGAAACCCCGAAAAAATCTACACAAACACATAGTGTTTGTCCACCATAAAGCCTACCTGGCAAAGTTAGGATCGAAACTGCGACATCATGTACAAAATGTCAATGCTCTACCACTGCAGCTCCGGAGTAGAAGAAGGATTTGCATTTCTACAGTAGTGGTTGCGTTTCTGAATTGAAGATATACATACTTTCTTTTCTCTATAGGAAAAAACTCACGCTGTACGTTTTATTATTTTTTTAAATAGTAACTAGGGGAAGTCGCGGGGTGTTACTCTGGCTTTGTATTGCTATTATGCTCAGTCGACGCCTTTTTACATATGGAACAATTAGGTGACGGAATAAATCCTCGATCACATGGGTGTTCGAATTATGAGCGTTAAAAGTTCAAAATTGAACAGATTTTGCAGAAAGTTTGAAGTACTATCTCTTGAGATAGACGCTTCATTCTTGGTATCGGGGGGTTTTCTTGGGTACCCAACGCAGTGATAAGATCAAAACGCACGCATTTTGTAAGATAAGGACAATTATTTGGAAGAGAGTGAAAGCTTATGACGTCTTACACCTTGCAAATTGCCTCCCATTTGACATGCTGGACCAATAGGATAATAAAATGTATTTGCTTCCTTTATTCGACTGTAGTGTCATTCAAATATCACTTTTCTGTATGGCCACCTTCAAATTGAACAATAACGTTTGTTTTTAAACGCTTTGCCAGACGTGCAAAATTCAGTGAGGTATGTCGTGGTATTCATAATTCAACTTGTGATGATCTATATTGTAGTGTTCTTTCCCTTCTGTAGCTAGGAGTGAGACCAATATTTTCTCAAAAGACTCTGTCACCAATATGTTGTTTTGTTCGGATCAGCTGTTCAGCAAAAATTTTGCACTGGCACACGCACCACAACATAGTATCATATGTGGAAAACGAAAATCAGGTTATTGTTAAAATGAGGTTAAATCAAATAAGTTATCCACTACAGGCTGGCATTGACAGTGAATACGAATATTAGTTTATACCACCGGTATTTTATTTGTAGTTAATCGTGCGGAAATGGCAATCCTAACAGCTCGCGCAGCGCCAGAGAGGCCTGCCGCAGAACAAACCTGAGAGGTATTTCGTACCCTGTCCGCCTATGCTTATGCATCGCAGAATACAGTGTTCTAATACATTATCTCTAATGATGTGCTTAGATTTCAGCGAATTGGAATGCCGATTATGGAGAAATATTGGTCAAACTCCAGAGAACATGTCATGTCGCATGTCAAAAGTAGTCGACTGAGCATAGTATCAATATGAAGTCAGAGTAACACCCCACGACCTTCCCTACTAAGTGAAATTAATTAGTATTTTCCACTAATGGATTCAGGCAACTATTCGTGTACATATGAAAGCTCAGAAAACATAAATTATTTTCAAGAAGATATAAGTTTCAGCAATAAATAAATAAAGAAAGAAAAGAAAATAAGAAAACAGAAAGAAAGAACACATTACATATTTAACGTTCAAAATGATCATTAAAATAAACTATATTACACGTGTGTATAATATTTACGTAGCAACAAATAGTTAAAAATTGAAAAGCGCCCAGCTGTTTCTTCAAATTATTCTTCCTTTCGCTTCGCTTCCTTTGGCTCTTCGACCTTTTACTTTGAGTTGTATTCTTCTTTCTTTTATTTCTTCCGTTTCCCCATTTTAAACTTTTATTAATTATAATAGTTTTGTCAGAATTCACAGGTTCCGCTTCTGGACTTCAAACGCTAACAAGGAATTGCCGCACTACTGTGACTGCAACAGTACACATGTAAGTCTGGCAACGAAGCACTGTGGCGTTCTGCGCAAGCATGAGATTCAGCCGCTAAAACTATTTCCGTAAAAACAGAATAATCTTTGGATAAAATGTACAACATAACACGAAAAACGGCCATATAATATCCATATTCTGTAATGAGATAACTACTTGTAAAATAATTTATGTTTGTAAGTAAAAATTTCATACAACTGAGCACAGGAGTAGCAAAATCTAACAGCAAGCGCCATCTTGCGTACTCATCTTAACACTCATCAAGTTTTCCACTTATATGTTACCTTTTTAGATAACAGGATACATAACCAAAGGGAATAGTATCTTATGTTGTAGCTGACGCATAACTCTATTTTATAGTGCAATACTTATAATATGTGCCATTTCGTTACTTATTGGTTAAGGCAATGAACTAATTCTTATACTGACTTGCGGGTTGGTGATCCACTTTAAAATTAGAAGAAAAATAAAAAATATATTTTCTATATTCCAATTTTAAGGTTTAGAACATGAAAAAGGATACACAAAAGCTAGGAAAATTTTACTTAAGATATTACTTTTCAAATAGTGGCACTCAATTTCCTTCATAATCTTATTTTTCAATAGACTTATCTTAGAACAAGAATAACAACTTTTCCAACTTCATACACATACACACGGGATGGATAAGTAATTTTGTCACGTTCAGTTTACAAAAGTGCACAATTACAAAACGGTTCTAGAGAACACGCTAAAGAGAACATAACCCGGTACATGTTTCTATTTATTTTGATGGAAATTCATCTCCACACTTTCCTATCTTTGGTCTACTTAATTTTTTAAGTTTCTTACTCCGAAAATGTAAATGAATTTACAATTTTCCTTTGCCATATAATATATATAGTTCGATGTAAATCTTAACTATTGTTAACTTTCATATGTTGTACACTCCTCTGGAACCCATCTGAAATAAGTTATATCAGAAGCACTAGAGGATGTAAGTAATGTTTAATCGATCCATTATGGAACTTTTAGGAATCACATGTTTATGCCTTCGAAGAAAGGATAATATATTAACGTTTGAAAACTACCTAGAAAAACTAGATCTACGCTATACGTATTTCAAGTTATGCAAAGACCGACTTGTTTACACAAAGATATAGGCCTACATTCAGAAATAAGTTTCTTGTTATTACGATAGATTAGTTTAAATTACCTTATCAAAAGGTTTCTTTCTCACTATTTAAAAACATAAGCTGAGTTCAAATTCTGGAATTAGAAACTCCATGCTTACCATTAAGTATGGCAGAAAATGTCTTTGTACATATAACTTAATTTTAAAATACTACTGTTTTATGAGCAAAACGTAATTTGTTTCTAGATAAAGGCAAACCAAAAAGTAACTGCTTACTTGGAACTCGAATCACCTACGTACTACTCCTAACTTCGCTGTTCAATAACCAACGTGATTTCCGAATGCTTTATTTTGATTTATATTAATTTAGCATTTGATGAAAGAATTATGACCTGATATTCATGGCAATTACTTCACATTTGATTTACTCCTTTTTATATTTGTGCTTCATTTGGACATTATGTATAGTTGAAGTATTTTTAAGACAAATTAAACTAGAAATATATTCTTGTAAGCGAATCTCTAAAATTATTTAGCATACAAAATCGTTCATAAGTAGATCATGCAAAATCAAAGTCACGTATTCGAAATGAAAAACATTCAATAGCAATAAATTCAACAAATACCATTATATTAACAGTGAAAATTTAATGTTATTCAAATGTTCAGCCAAGACACGTACAAGAATGTCAATACTGGAAAGCTAAATATTGTTTTGTTAACTTTACAGTCACTAGGCATATGTAGAATATGCTTGCAATCGAAAAGATTGTTGATTTCGTATAACTTATCTATTTCTGAAACTTTAAACATTTCTTTTATCTACGCATTAATGTTAATATATATATTAACACGTTTACAGAACGATATATTTAGTTTCAAAAATAGGTCAATTATACTAAATCGACAATCATTTGGATTGTAAGCATATTCTAGTGTGTGTGTGTGAGTGTGTATGTGTGTTTGTGTACTGAAACTTTCTCCGGGGGAAATCTAAAATTATTACTCATTGATACTAAATCACATTTTGCATAATTCACTGTTTTCAATGTTACATGGAAATTCCAATGCAACAATAATGTTGTCACACATTGCATTAAACAGATATCACAACTTCTTGTTCCCTCTTTAAAACATCTAAGTCAATGGCAACTGATTCACATCAGAATGTAAGTAAGACACTTCAAACACCCGTCTCATTTTCCATTTGTTCATCGGTTTCTTCTTACTTTCCAATCATTTGATTTGAATTTTATCCACTACATTCTATCGTCTGTCATCTCTAGAAACTGTGCATACATTTCTCGCGAGCATTCTCCTTTGTTATTGAAAACGAATTTATAGTAACTGCCATCGGCACATATTACTGAAAAAAACAAAAAAACAAATCATGATGATACTCAAAATTTCAGAAAAGAAACAAACAGGAAAAACAGTAATACGTATGCTAGAAAAACAATGATGCTACGCACTTGTAATACCTAGGAATGCGCACGAGTCGAGAAACTCGAGATATGTATCGAATCTCATCTCACCTCGACTCAAAAAACGAGACGAGATTCGTGTCGAGACGTTCAGTAAAATTTGAGATGGGACTACACGTAAAAATCTTGTCTCGTCTCGAATGTCTCGAAATTTTTTACATATTTTTAAGGATTATTTCGAAGAAACTATTCAGTCAGAAACAGTTATCTGTCTTGTAACCAATACCAACAATTATTACTTCAAAAATGCACAGAACGCGTAAACTTAATAGTTAACTTTTCGACAACAAGCTTTAATTTTCATTTCATTTCAGTTAATACAAATAATTGTATTTCGTGATATTTGTTAATACTTGAAGTATAATAATAATAACACTTAAGCATTTATTCAGATATCTAGTTTATATAAAGTGATCTTCATGAATTCTCTGAGTTAACAGTTGACACTCGACAGTTATTTAACATAGTTAAAGTTATTGTACTTTCGTTTTAACGAATGTAAGAAAAGGAAATCTTTAAGTTTAACGTCCCACGGTTGTGCTGGTTAGGCTAAAGGAGACGGTGATAATGAGAAATGAGTGAAATGATGGAATGAAGAAAGTGGGAGGAAACGGGAGAACCCCGAGAAAATCAACGAGCACGGTGTTTGCACACCACAAAGTCCACACGGGGCGACTGGGGATTGAACCAGGGACCCCAAGCACCGGAGGAGAGTTTTCATGAATGTAATAGGCCTATATAATAACTTCTGGACTATAAGCTTCCGTAACTATTTTGAAACTGTTTTGTGGCATAAGTTATGAAAAATGTATAATGTAACATTTGTTGTATATCACATATTATGATATGGATATTAGAAATGAAATCTTTGAGTTTTACGTCCCACGGTTATGCCGGTTAGGCTAAAGGAGACGGTGATGACGAATAATGAATGAAATGGTGGAATGAAGAAAGTGGGAGGAAACGGGAGAACCCCGAGGAAATCCACGCACGCGGTGTTTGTCCACCACAAAGTTCACTTGGCAGGGGCTGGGATCGAACACGGGACCCCAAGCACCAGAGGTGAACGCTCTACCACTGAGCCACCGCGTTATGGATATTAGACATAATATATTACAATAAATGGACCACTTGAATACCAAGTGGCCTAACTCCAAAAACTAAAAACTAATGTCTGTTCACTTCTACAAATAGGCACCTTTTATAAAAGGATTTTGTAAAGACTAAATTATAAAACTATAAACTACGTAGTTCTGGGTTTGTTGCCATAACAGAAATGTGGATTGTTCATGAGATATGGAACTTCAACTTTCAGTCCTGAAAATTTTCGATTTCGAATTAGGCCACTTGGCGTCCAACGATGTCCTCCTCACTTTACTCTAGTACCATAGTTCGAACATGAGCCTGGGAATATTACATCTTCTCAAGTAAAAGCAACGATTGCATATTTTGTTAATTCTCAGGTTTTAGGTCATATTTTCGATTTTTAATCATTTTTTGTCATTTTCCCTAAGTTTTGGTGATTTTTCGTCATTTTAAATTTGTTTCAGTATTTTTTCATTATTTTCATATTGGTGATAAGTAGACTTCGGATTTTTGCATATTTGCATGTTTTTTCCTGATGCGATATTGATATGCTCTTGAAACAGAAATTCGTTTCAGGTGTTTTGGAGTAAAATAGCAGAGTTTTATAGTGCATATATGTGCATATTTTGGAGGTTAGTGCATGTTTATGTCGTTAATGCATATAAATGCATATTTAAAGAAACAACCAAATTGAAATTTTTTAACTTCCAACAACTTTCCTCATAAATGGAATTTCAAGTTTCTAATATAGACTCAAGATCTTGCAATGGTTCATTGTTGTTTGTTTGGAATATCTTCCAAGGTCATGTAAAAGGAGAATAAGAAAGGGGTGAGTGATTTATCCTTTCGGTATGATGCATGACTGTCATCTTTTTGGAAGAAGATATAAATAACGGTGTCAAATCGCCTACAATAAAATTTCCACGTCACCCACCTCGTAAACTGTGTGGTCCTGTGACAGTATAAGAATACCAAAAGAAAAAAAATCCATTTAGTTGGAGCGCGACATCTTCAAATTTGAATTTTAACTACTTCAGAATTTTGTCCCATTTTTGTTCACCCAAGAAAAAAATTGTACCATTCAAATAAACGAGGAGGACCAATTCAAAATTTCGGTGACATCGATCACCTGTAGTGCAACATCCTCGAATGTTAACTAGCTCAGAATTTGTCCATTTTTGTCCACCCCAAGAAAAAAGTTTTGCACCATTCTAATAAACTAAGGAGGGCAATTTCAAATTTCGGCTACTTTGATCACCTGTAGTGCGAGATCTTTGAATTCAAATTTTAATTAGCTCATAATTGTGTCGAATTTTTTAACATTTTTGTACCATCATGAATGAATCATGTACCATTGAAATAAACCAGGGACGGTCATTTAAAAATTTGTCCACTTGGATCATCTGTAGTGACACATTTTCAAATTTGAGTTTCAACTATGTTGGTGGTACAAAAATCTACAAAAGATAGGGAAAATTCTAAGTTAGTTTCAAATTTAAAGATGTCACACTGCTGGTGATCGAAGTGGCCAAAATTTTTAAATGGCCCTCCTTTCTTAATTTGAGAGTACAATTTTTTTATGAGAGTACAGTATCAATATTATACACTGTAACTTATTGCCGTTTGTTACAAAAATTTACGGAAATTGGACAAAATTCTGAGCTAATTAAAATTCGAATTTGAAGATGTCGCTCAACAGGTAATCATAGTGGCCAATTTTTGAAATGACCCTTCCTCATTTATTTTAATGGTACAAAACGTTTTGTTTGTGGTACATGAATGCACAAAAATAGAACAAAATTTTAAGCTTGTTAAAATTCGAATTTGAAGATGTCGCATTACATGTGATCGAAGTGGACAAATTTTGAAATGACCCTCCCTCGTTCATTAGAATGGAACACAATTTTTTCTTGGGTGGACAAAAATGGACGTAAATTGGTCAAAATTCAGAGCTAGTTAAAATTCGAATTTGAAGGTGTCACACTAGGTGATCGAAGTGGCCGAAATTTTGAAATGACCCTGTTTTGGTGATTTTAATAGTACAAATTTTTTTTCTTGGGTGGACAAAAATTGACAAAACTTGGAAAAAGATATCGCACTGCAACTAAATGGGCTAGAAAAATCTTCTAGAAGTTATCTTTTGAAACAATGGATTGAAGATGAGAGACGTTAACAATTCAAGAAGAAAATACAGTTTGCAAAGTGTATGCTAAACAAATATTTTCAACGAAAGGAAGCTCGTTTTCAGAAGAGGACATTTCTATTTTGTTCGACAGCAAATGCTCAGACTTCAGCAGCACTCTATTTTTTGTCTTTCTTATATTTTCATAGCTGTTTCAAGTGTGGTAAGTTTATACAACTACGAAATACCGAGATTTTTTTTTCATATTCGACTGAGTTCATTCCAAAGAAACCGTTGAAAAAAGTATTTAGAGAAGAAATGAACTACCCTTTTTTAAAATTATCTCTAAATTGATTAAAATGTTTGCTTTACAAAATTTAAAACTTGTCACAGCAGTTACTTTCTGAGATAAGGAGATAAGTTCTTAAGTTTTTCTTTAAGGAGTTTATGAGCGTTTTAAGTATAAGCTTGTGTTGCTTTGATACGTACCTCGATTTCTCGAAAGGTAACTTTCCTTCTAAGTCTTGTGTTATGTTTTTGATAACTTTACCTTCTTCCCATTCATGCTCCGTGTCTCGCTCAAATCACTTTATTCCATTTAAAGTATCAATATTATACACTGTAAATTATTGCCGTTTGAAACGGACAATGTTACGCTAGAATAAAATATTCTAGGATTTACATATAATTGGATACAAGAAGTAATTTCAAGTGAATATATTTTCTTTTAAACAAGAATATAAGATTTTTTTTAATACCGGCTTTTAATACAATAACAACTGCCTTCAATAGGCTCCTTATTAAACGGAAATTTATTTTAAACGAAATATTTCACAGTCCCATGAATTTAAAGGTAAAAAACGTGTTAAATTCTCTTGATTAGGCGGAACGTGTGTCTGTAAAAGTCTTCGTTTACTTGTTACTTTTAGTCCACCGCCATATAAGGCGCTAGATATCGTGCGAGTTTTTGAACAAAGTGCAATTTACATACTTATTTTCAAATGCCAATAACTCGTTCTCTAGCTGGTCTAGAGACATGGAACAATTAGCATAATACACACAATAGATCAAAAGAAAGCCAAAAGTAGAGGGAGGAGCGCTGAAAAGGGCATAACATCTACTTTTTGTCTTGGCCTTTGAAACCGTATGTAGGCTTTTTTCACTGTAAGTTTTATGTGTATTAATTCGTAGCAAATAAATGTTGTAATTGAATACGGTAGGACTAGGTACAACATTTTATCTCAGGATGTCCATTGTATGTATGTGCCTTTCTTATTTTTTAAGCATAGATCTATCTTCGCTAATTCTAGAACATTTAACGAAAATTTTTGCGAGTCCCGTTCAGTTTTGCTAGGCAGGTTTTATTATATACTTTTAAGCCAGAAATGTTTATTTCTTTCTCTGAGTATATTTATGCTTTACTAGTTGAATATACCCATGCTTCGCACGGGGGCTGTATTTGGAAGTCAGCGCCTGTGGGAATATCACCATTGATCTCAGCGACCGCGAAAACTATGAATTTGATACTAATATCGGTCATTTTGGGCTATTTTTTACATGGCTCGGTATGCTTCCGCCCCCGCTGACTCCCGGCCCGCATACAATTGTAACTAAATTTGCCTAATGGAAGTGTCACCATTGATTTCAGCGACCGTGAAAACTATGGATTTGACACCAATATCGGAAATTTTGGATTACTTTTATATGTCTCGGTATCTCACCCACCCCACCCCCCGGTGACCCCCGGCACGGAGCCGAATAGCGTGAATTTGGAAGTTAATGCGATCGGAGTTTCACCATTGATTTCCGCGACCGCGAAAACTGTGAATTCGAGACTAATATCGGTCATTTTCTACTACTTTTACATGTCCCGGTTAACACCCCCATGAGACCCCCCCCTGGTTCGAATTTTGACAAAAACGTTTAACTCTGGTCTGGAGCCTGGGACCAAGGTATTCGTGACTAAAATTTGGTAACTCTCGGTCAATTTGTCTGGTTCCCAAGCCGGTTCCGGTAAACGCCCCCTGAGACCCCTCGGTTTGAAATTTGAAAAAAGGGCTTCGTCTTGATCTGGGGCCTGGGACAAGGTACCCCTGACCAAAATTTGGTAACTTTCGGTCCACTCGTCTGGTTTCCAGGCCGCACATAGACAGACAGACAGACAAACACACAAACAAACTCTTTATTTTATTTAAATTAGATTAGATTCACAGATGCTTGGCGCATTCTTTTATTTGTATATATCTATAAGATACATTTTAATTTCACATGCTGACTGTGAGCTGTTTGAACTCGAAGAAACGAAATGTATTCAAGAAGCCTTGGACGCTTAGGGAACTGAAAACATTAAAAGCAACCTTACGTTTATCAACACTCATTTCAGTTCAATTTCAAAGATCATAAGATTAGATGAGCGATAATTAGGACTTTGCAGTACATTTGAGATATTTGATTCAATAACGAAACAGACGCCACCAAGGCCAATCGGACAAGTATTCCTTCAAAACTCACATTCAATAGAGCGAAAAATCCAGGCATAAAATTCTTGTTTAATGTAAATAAAGTGTTCCTGGGAACAACGACGCACGAATTTCAGATTTATTGGCAAGTAACATTGCTTTCTTGAAATACTGTCCCTTAACGACCCGTGACACGGAAGGAACTTTTCGATGTACAGTGATGTTTTAACTGACAAATGCAGGTTTTTGCAAGAAAACACCGGAAACTACACAGTTGTGTATTGTAGCATGAATGCATTATAGTTATACACCAAGTATATGTAGTTCAAGTAATACAACTTTTTTCTCTAAAGATAATAAAATTCCTAATTTAATTTTAGCTTTTGATTGGTGCATATTTACAATCTTTAGAGCATATCTGCATATTTTCAGTGCATATTTTCGTGATTTTTATCGCATATTTACATGCATATTTTGCCGTTTTTTAGTGCATGTCGATCCGAAGTCTAATGATAAGCTCGCGGCTATGCACCGACGAAAATAGACTTTCTCACATGATGACAAGTTAAAGCAAAAGAAAAAGGATCTGAACTACAAATATTAGCCTTTGTTTCTAAGAAAAAGGATCTGAACTACACATATTAGCCTTTGTTCCTATGTTGTCCCACCAATGGTGCTGTACTGCAATCATATGTAGGATAAGTGGAATAATTTACAGTTTTCATTTTTATTACACAGTTTCAAAATTAATTTGTGTGATGTTTAAATAATTTCTGATGTTTAAATCTGTTAATTTTTTAACGGTCTATATTCTGGCGGAAAGAAAATTGTACTAAATAATTAATTAATACTTACTATTATAATTCAAGGAATACTGAAATTTATATTAATATACTTGTGATGTTTACTCCATAGGATGGTAATCCAAGTCGAGCAAACATTACAATAGTCATTAATCGAATTTTTCACCCGAGCGTTAACGACGAAACAAGTTATCAGAAAAGCAATAGCTTCTTTCACCGCTAACCACACACAGGTGAAAATTCAAATAACAACATTAGACTTATAAACAGGACAAAACTTCAGCATCATTTAACCTGAAAAACCAACTTAACACACTAAGAATTCAACTATATCAATATATCGCACCATGTACCACAAAATGAACGCACATGTGGCGACTAGCTACAGGTTAGAATAACGTCCAAGATAAGCATAAAGAAAGTTTATATTTGATTCTAAGCTCAATACTTATATATCTTTAGATGATAGGTATACATGATATCAATATAAAATGTGGATGTTGTCTTATTTTAAAATTACAAATGGGTATAATATTATCACAAATTAAAATTTCTCAGTGGGACACGGTCGCTTAGCGCTTGTCCCTAATGTGTGAGGTCCCTACTTCAATCCTCAGTCAAGTAAGTTCATGTTTCCCCCTGTTTCGTCCTATCATTTCTCATCATCGTTTCGCTTAGCCTCAAGGGGACGTTAAATTTAAAATTTCCTAAACTAGCACCAAAAATAAACTCGGGACGATTGCAATGTCTATAACGTAGTAATCAACACATGTAAGGTATCCATGTTCACCCCTAAAGCGCAACTAAACGTATCACAATGTACTTATCAATTTAAGAGAATAATTTTAAATACGCCTCCATATAATCATATAACGTAATAAGGCTCCAAAATCAATACTCATCAAAGGGAATGATGAAATGAAAATGTCTCATCAAAAATAATAGGATAAGTTTAAAAAACTTCCAAATTTCGATATTTTTATACTCATCAAAGGGAACGAGGATCCTATATGCCCCCTCTCTCGTCACGTGAATCAAGGTGATCATATGTGTCCTGAGTGAACCTATGCATTCCTTGGCCGTGAGTAAGCACAAGCAAAATTTCAATAGGTAATGCAATCCCAGGCCAAAGCATCTCTAACTCATTCACATTAACCTATGGTCCATGGGGCCCCAAATTGGATAATCAAGAGTGCGATAGGGTCACCCCGACGTCAAACAAACACAGTAGCTCGAACCAAATATCTCTATTTCATTCGCACCAGTAAAGGACGCAGTGGCTCAGTGGTAGAGCGTTCACCTGTGCTGTATGGGGTCCCTGGTTCAAACCCCGCGAAAGTAGTTTTGTGATGGGCAACATTATGCTCAGAGTTCTCCCGTTTCCTCCCACACTTTCATTCCACCATTTAATTCACTTCTCATCGTCACCCTCTCCTTTAGCCTAACCGGCATAAGTATGGGACGTAAAACTAAAGATTTCATTTGCACTAGTGTTAGTCCAATTATATACCATCTCATCAAGGAGATAACAATCTCCAAAATTTATGCCATAAAAGGGAACGAAAATGAAAAGCATTCATAAACCTGTACTAATTCATAACGTAATAAATCATCAAGAATGTTTTTAATAATTTTATATCCATAAAAGAACCATCATAACCTCTAATCCAAAAATCCCAATTCAATGACGTCATACAAAAGCATTAGCCGGGCCAAGGTACCTCTGACTCATTCGCACCAGCGTGTATGGCCCCTGAGTAAGCATACGCAAAATTTCAATAGGTGACGCAATCCCGGGCCAAAGCATCCCTGGTTCATTCGCATTAACGCTATGGTTCCTGGCAGTGTTGAGCAAATTTCAATTGAATTAGCAATTAACAATTAATCTGTAAATTTAATTGTTAATTGCAGTTAGCCATTAATAATGGAGAATCAATTGCAATTAATCAATTGATTGAAAGTAATTGCAATTGAATTCTGTCATTCAATTGCAATTGAAATTAATTGGCAATTAATTCAATTGCAATTGATTTCCACAGCAATTACCTTCAATTGATTGATCAATTGCAATTGATTTTCACAGATTAATTTTCAACACTGTAGTTCAGAGAGGGCGTGGGGCAATGAAAACTTTAGCCACGACATATTGACTCACCACCCATCGTGACCCACGACCCACCGTGACCCACTCTGACCCACCACCCACCATGAACCTCTCTCACCCACTGTGACCCACAGACCCAGTAAAACCCATTGTCATTAACTCTGAACCTTGATTCACGCCCTCTTCTCTACTGACTAAAGAGTTTAAACTTGTAATAAAACAAGCCTATGAAATTATCACTCATCGGAATTTGAATTTCTACGTTCATCGCTCAAGCACAGCTCTATTATAATAACGGCGGATCTGACCTATCTAATATAAATAAAATAAAGAGTTTGTTTGTGCCTGTCTATCTTTGTAGGGCCTGTGGACCAGACAAGTGGACCGAAACTTTTCAAAATTTGGTCACGGGTAGCTTGGTCTAGGCCCCAGATCAAGACGAAGAGTTTTTTTAAAAAAATTCGAACTAGGGGGTCTCAGGGGGACGTTTACCGGGTCCGGCCTGGGGACCAGACAAGTTGACCGAGAGTAACCAAATTTTGGTCACGGGTAACTTGGTCCAGGTCTCACACCAAGGCGAAGCGTTTTTGACAAAATTCGAACCAGGGGGTTTCAGGAGGGCGCTTTTCGGGACATGTAAAAGTAGTAGAAAATGACCGAAATTCGTGTCGATTTCATAGCTTTCGCGGTCGCTGAGATCAATGGTGAAACTCCGATCGCATTAACTTCCAAATTCACAATATTCGGCTGTGGGCCCGGGTTCAACGGGGGGGGGGATACCGAAACGTAAAAGTAATCCAAAATGACCGACATTAGTGTCAAATCCATAGTTTTCGCGATCGCTGAGATCAATGGTGACACTAACATTAGCGATGACTTTCAAATCCATCCACCACTGTATGCGGGCTTCGGTCACCAGAGGG
Source organism: Thermobia domestica (assembly GCF_964235325.1). NCBI lineage: Eukaryota > Metazoa > Arthropoda > Insecta > Zygentoma > Lepismatidae > Thermobia > Thermobia domestica. Next base: position 145,764,751 of record NC_137464.1, read on the forward strand.
GGGAATTCCGAGACATGTAAACATAATCGAAAATGACCTATATTAATGTCAAATCCATAGTTTTCAGGGTCGCTGAGCTCAATGGTGAAACTCAAGACTGCGTTTACTTTCACATTTAGCTCTCATCAGCTAAGGAACGGAGGCATTATAAAGGGGATCACGAGAATTGTAAAAATAGTCCACAAGAGCGATATTAGTGTCAAATCCGTAGTTTTCGCGGTCGCTGAGATCAATGGTAATACTTTCGTTAGAGATGGTTTTCAAATTTAACCACCATTGTATGTGGGCCGGGAGTCACCGGGGGTGGAGAATTGCGAGACATGTAAAAATAATGGAAAATGACCTATATGAGTGTCAAATCCATACTTTTCGCTGTCGCTGAGATGAATGGTGATACTTCCACAGGCGTTGACTTGCAAATACAGCCCCCATCGGCTGCGGGCCAAAGGCGTTATTTTTTTTTTTAAATTGGAACCAGAGAATCATAGGGGCTTTTACCGGTATATGTAAAAAGTAGTAGAAAATGGCAGATGTTAGTGTTAAATTCATAGTCCTCGCGGTATCGGCTGGGGGCCAGAGAAGATTTTTTTCACAATTCAAACCAAGGGGGTTTGAGAGGGCGTTCACCGGGACATGTAAAAGTAAGACTATTCATGGCTTTGGATTAATTGTTTTAACAAAAGAGACACTGACCAAAGCTTAAAACTTTATTTTAAATTATAATTTGTAACTTTATATATATGTCTGTGTTTTCATTAATTTCGATCGTGTCTGAAGAAGGATATGTAGATATCCGAAACAGTTACAAATTATAATTTAAAATAAAGTTTTAAGCTTTGGTCAGTGTCTCTTTTGTTAATGTAAAAGTAGTAGAAAATGACCAATATTTGTGTCGAATTCATATTTATCGAGGTCGCTCAGATGTATATTGATACTCCCGATAGTGTTTACGTTCAAATTCAGCCCCCATCGGCCTTCCCAATGAAAACACATATACGTTGTTGGATATATATTCACACAAAATATATTCAATTTTAGAAGTGTTTCTTAATTGTTCTCCCGTTGTTCAGTTTGTTTACATTGATATTTTATCTGATCCGTGCGAAGAACGGGCATAACAGCTGGTACGAAATTTTAAAGTGTTTGTCATGAACCAAATTACAATGAATTCAATTATATAGATAATTATTATAATTATTATTGATAATTATTTCCTTGTTGAATTATATATACTTTTCAATGAAAAAAGAATAAAATTTGAAAGTCCCAAATCAACGTAAAGAAAAAATGTATAAATTTTTCATATAATTAAGCGTACCGTACAAATTTAAAATTTCCATGTAATTAAGTTAAATTTCCATTTTTCTGTCGTTTTGCGTGCCTATTTCCACGTTTTGTGCGTCACCGGAAATGGTCAATGTTATCCTACAAATATGGCGGAACATGTTAATGCTGTTCCGTCAGGAACGATTTCGAGGTAGTTTCCTTCACGTCGTCTTGTGCGTGTTTTCTACCGTTTTGTAAGCCTATTTCCACGTTTTGTGAATCAATGGTAGTGGATCAAAATGGGCATTTAATGTGGAAAGGAAAATGACCCACTTTCCCAGCAGTATCGATTTTCGAGGTCGCTTTTTTCGTATTGTTTAGTGCATGTTTTGTACCGTTTCTGCGCACATTTTCCGTTTTGTGCGCCACCGAAAGTGGGTCAAAGAGGACTACAAATATGGCAGAAAAGACATATTCATCCCACTTTCAAGGCCCATTTTGACCCACTTCCACTAATGCACAAAGCGACACAAATCATGCATAAAAATGTGAAGGAAATGAAATAATGAAATCTTTGTTTTACGTCCCACGGTTATGCCGGTTAGGCTAAAGGAGATAGTGATGATGAGAGATGAGTGAAATGGTGGAATGAAGAAAGCGGGAGGAAACGGGATAACCCCGAGAAAACCCACGAGTACGGTGTTTGTCCACCACAAAGTCCACACGGCGCGAGCGGGGATCGAACCAGGGACCACAAGGACCGGAGGTGAACGCTCTACCACTGAGCCACCGCGCCCCCCAAAAAGTGAAGGAAACGACCTCAACATTCGATGGCGACGGAACAGCATTGTTATTCCGCTATACTTGTAGGCCATTTTGACCCATTTTCGTTGTCACACTAAAGTGGAAATAGGAGCACAAAACTGTACAAAACAGGCATTATACGATGCGAAAGAAACGACCTTCAAATTCGATAGTGGCGGAACAATGGCTCTTTTTCTTCACACCTTGATGGACTATTTTGACGCATTTCTGATGATGCTCAAAACGTGGAAGTAGGCGAACAGAACGATGTGAAGTGTACAAAATACACACTAAACGATGTGAAGGAAACGTCCTCCAAATACATTGCTGGCGGAACAGCATTAACTTGTTTCTTTATATTCGTAGGTCCATTTTGACCCACTTCCGGTGACGCACAAAACGTACAAAACAGGCATTAACGATGCGAAAGAAACGACCCGAAATTCGATAGTGACGGAACAGTGAGCCATTTAACTCCTACTTTAAAGGCCCGTTTAACTCACCTCGGATGATGCACAAGACGAGAAATAGGTGCAGAGAACTTTAAAAATAAAAGCTCTAAGCGATGCGAAAGAAATGATCTAGAAACTCGATAGTGGCAGAACAGTGGGTGATTTTCGTCACACCTTGGAGACTCATCTTGACACACTTCTGGTGACACACAAAACGTGGAAATAGGGACACAAAACGGCACAAAACAAGCACTCAATGCGAAAGGAAGGAGCTCAAAATTTAGTATTGACGGAGCAGTGAGTCATTTAACTCCCACTTTGAAGGCCCGTTTAACTCTCTTCCGGTGACGCACAAGACGAGGAAGTAGGCACAGAAAACTTTTCTAAAAATAGGCACTAAACGATGCAAAAGAAACGACCTAGAAATTCGATAGTGGCGGAACAGTGGGTCATTTTCGTCACAGTTTGGAGGCCCATTTTGACATACTTCTTGTGACGTACTAAACGTGGAAATAGGGGCACGACACGGCACGAAACATTCACTAGTCGATCCGAAAAGGACAACGAAATTCGGTAGTGACGGAGCAGTAGGTCATTTCCGTCCCACCTTCGAGGTCCATTTTGACCGTCTTCCAGTGACGCAGAAAACGTTGAAATAGGCTCACAAAAGGACACGCAATGTGAAATTAACGATCTCGAACTTCGATAGTGGCGGAACTCTTGGTCATTTTCATCCCATCTTGGAAGCCCATTTTGACCCACTTCCGGTGACGCACAAAACGTGGAAATAGGGGCACGAAACGGCACAAAAATTCACTAGTCGATGCGAAAGGAAAGACCTCGAAATTCGGTAGTGGTGGAGCAGAGCAGTGGGTCCTTTTCGTTATACCTTCGAGGCCCATTTTGACCGTCTTCCAGTGACGCACAAAACGTCCAAATAGGCGCACAAAATGGTACGCGATGTGAAATTAACGACCTCGAAATTCGATAGTGGCAGAACTCTTGGCCATTTTCGTCCCATCTTGGAAGCCCATTTTGACCCACTTCCGGTGACGCACAAAACGTGAAAATACACGCTCAATACGAAAAGAAACTGGCACTAAACGATGCGAAAGAAGCGACCTCGAAATTCGTTGGTGACGGAACAGTGATTCATTTTCGTCCCACCTTGGGGACTCATTTTAACCCACTTCCCATGACGTACAAAACGTGGAAGTAGACACACAAAACGATGTGAAGGAAACGACCTCGAAATTCATTGGTGACGGAACAGCAATAACTTGTTCCGCCATATTTGTAGGCCCATTTTGACCCACTTTCGGTGACGCACAAAATGTAAGAATAGGCGCATAAAGCGACACAAAACACGCCCAAAAGATGCAAAACAAAGTACCTCGAAATTCGTTGGTGGCGGAACAAGTTAATGATGCCGTGAGCACCAATATAAGTATATACTGTACCTAGTTCGTATTATCAAGGCTGAGAACTGCACGGTCCATTTTTTTATCCAAAGTAGAAACCCAACCGGGATAGTGATGTCAACCGGCTCGGCTCGGTTTAACTGATCGAACAGCTTGAGCTGGCATGGTTGGGATGACTCATCGACTGGGCTCAATTGAGCCGATTGATTGAGCCGGCTCGGTAGAGACGAGTCATCGACTCGGCTCGATTGGAGCCAATGGCTCGAACCAGCTCCGTTGAAAGGAGTCCATAGGCTGGGCTTGAGTCAGATCAACTGAGCCGATGGCTCGAACCGGCTCGGTTCGGTTCGGATCGTGTGAGCCATCTGCTCGAGCTGGCTCGGCTCACTTCTCGGTTCGGCTCGATAAGTTAATGAGCTGTGAGAGAGACGCTTGAGTCGTTGACATCGCTAAGCCCGGGTCGAGCAGTTTTGAACATGTTTGGCTGGAGTCCTATAACTTTTAACAATTTTTGGCTCGAGCCCTCCTGAACTCAAACCTAGAACCTCGTGACAGATGTCCCTGCCTCCTGAAGATTTCTTGACGACCGAGATCGACAGTCAACTAAGTTTTAGTATTCAGATACAAACTGCCTAGATTTCATGTTTATACACGGTGTTATAATAATAATTAGTTATAATAGTAGTAGTAGTAGTATTCATTGATAATTATATTGTCTATGTAGGATACTTGAAGAGAGTAGTACTTGGAACTACACAAAGGATTTAGCTCAAATTGGCTCGACTCGACTGGGAACTCCATCCGAATTCGAGTCGAGTTGAGGGAAATTTTTCGAGCCGAGCTCTAAGATGTCTGCTTCGAGTCGAGTCGAGTTTTAAAGAGAACTCGCTCGTGCCCATCCCTATTGTATGCATGACGGGCATATAGAGTTCTTTTGAGAGGGATAGAACCATAAAAATAATATATTTAAAAAATACTTAGTTTCACGGCCTTCTTTTTATGGGGCAAAGGGATGGTAGTTATCCAGCATTTCTTATGAGTACCTTATTTGAAATATGTAAAACAGTAACAAGTGAACAATACAATATACACACATCTTCAGTTTTAATCGCTGATTTCAATTGCAATTAACAATTACAATTAACAATTACAAGCTTCAATTGTCAATTGCAATTAACAATTAAATGTTTCAATTGCACCCTTTGCAATTGACAATTAACAATTACAAGTTTCAATTGCCTGGTGACCAATTAACAATTAATTGACGAAAATTTAATTGCAAATTTTATGATTGAATTCAATTGCAATTGAATTGTCAATTACAAATTGAAATCAATTGCAATTAATTTTCAGAGCAATTACTTTCAATTGACTGATCAACGGCAATTGATTTTGCCCAACACTTGTTCCTGGGGCCCCAAACTGGATTATCAAGAGAGAGATAGGGTGACCCCAGTACTACTATCGCAACACAACACACGCAGAATTCTTTCTAAATCAGCATGGAATCTTTCGATGACATTTCTTTGAGCATGGTAAGGCGTAGTATAATGTATCTTGATATTATACGCTTCCATGGCTTGCACAAATTCTTTACCAATAAATTGTGGTTTATTATCTATCAAGATGTTCTTGAAAATACCAAGATGTAGCATGTGCGATTCAGTGAAACATTTCGCTACACTGACACTTGTTGCACAACGAAGCGGATATGCTACTATGTAGCGAGAATACACATCACAAACTGTTAACAGGCAAGTTTCACCATGTTTACCTCGAGGAAATGGGCCCATAAATCTGCGGAAACTAAATAACGAACGTTTCTCGTTGGCACAGATTGCATTAAACACTTCACTTGGTGATGATCGAATTTCGTTCTCATGCAGACCTCACAATCAAGAATGTACGACTTAATGTCACTACGCATGGTTTTCCAATAAAACTTACGTGAAATGATATTGAACACCTTCATAAATCCAAAGTGACCGTAATGATCATGATAGCCAATTAAAATGTTTTTCAATAAACAAGGAGGTACCCACAATTTCAATCTGTCTGGGAAATGAAAATCTCTCATCATCAAAATACCATTTTCCAAAGTGTAGTTTTGTTTCCAATTTCTAGCACTACTACGGAAAGAACTTTTATTTGCAGTTTCACTTTTACTTACGTTTACTCCTAGGTAACTAATAATAGGACGGTATTCGCCACATTCCCACTGTAGTTTCGCAATTGTAGACGGATCTAAGTCGAACACTTCTGATTGAACAGCCTGTATGGGATTGACACTCACCATTAGGTCTTCCTGAATTGGTAGCACACAAGATAAACAATCACTTAGTGTGTTAGATTTGCCACTAATGAATTCAATTTCGTAATCATAAGATTGGAGCTCAAGGGACCACCTCATAAGTCTTGCGTTCCAATTACGCATGCGTCTAAGCTGTAACAAACCTTTATGATCTGTTCGTATGTATATTTTCGATCCTTCCAGCCAATACACTACAAAAACGCAAGACACTCAAGTTTAATAATTGCATAGTTCCGTTCGTGTTTGTTAAGGGTACGGCTCGCATATTCTAACACACACTTTTCACCATCTATTATTTGATAACACACACAAGCCAACCCAAGTTTGCTTGCATCACTTTCGAGGCAGAAGGGCTTATCAAACTGACGATGGTGTAATTTCACATCTTTCACTAATTCAGCCTTTAATAACTCAAATGCCTTTTGATGTTCTACTTCCCACTTCAATTTCTTTTCTTCCTTTAAAAGTTCATAAAGCGGTTGAGCGATAACGACGTGACCCTTGATTGTTCTCGAGTACCACTGAACTGCACCAAGAAATGAACGTAACATTTTTAAGTTTTTCGGCATCGGTAACATTTCGATTGCTTCAGCTGATTTCGGATCATTTTGTGTGCCTTCTGATGATACGTAGTAGCCTAAATAATTTATTTCTTTTACACGAAAAATGCACTTCGATAAATTTAGCGTCATATTCGCATCACTCAACAAACTAAGCACTTCATCTAGCTGCTGTAGGAACTCAGAGATTGTTTTACAAGGAAGCGCTACGTCGTCCATATACCTGATTAATTTCTCTTGTAATGGCAATGGGAACACTTTATTCAGGCACAATTGCAATAAAGATGAGCCGTTTTTCACTCCAAAAACCATGCGTGTGTATTCATATAACGTTCCTTCAAATAAGAAAGCTAAATATTCCATGGAGTCTTCCGTAATTCCACACTGTTATACGAACTAGTAAAAGCAAGAGTTCCAAGGACACGTTTTCCACTAAATTTAGCAAAGAGGTCGGATAACTTTTCTACACAAAGAGCTGGATTCTTAATGTGCACATTCAAAGCTCTATAGTCTGTTACTATTCTCAGTGCTCCACTTTTCTTTAACACTACCTGCAATGGTAATAGATGACACGATGAACTAGGTCGAATCACACCCCACTTTAACAATTTTCTAATCTCTTCACGCACTTCTTCCTTGTATTTGTGCGGAATATCATAAGGACGAGCCACAATTGGTTCACTTGTATCTATTTCTAATCGGTACTGAAATTTATTACACAGGCCAGGAAAACGAGCGAACACCCTTCTGCGTTTCAATAACAACTGAAATAATTCCTCTTTCTCGTTCTCATTGAACAGCGTAGCGCGTGTAACTGCATCCCTTATTTTGTCTACAGTAAAATATAAATCTGAAGGAAGTCCTCCATTTGGTCACTAGCTTCGTTTTCTTTTATCATTTCGGCGCACCCACTACGAAACACATTCACTGTTTTCGCGTAAAACTCATTAAGGTCCTTTATTTTGGACAACACAATAATAGGGGCTACCTCACACTTAATTTCACTAACGTTAGCTATCGTGACACTTTCACTATTTCTCTGTATTAAAGGCACTTTACCACTAATTCTTTGAAATTCGACACGCAAGTTACTTCGATTAAAATCTATGACACTGTTTAATTTCTCAAGGAAATTTGCACCAAGTATCACGTCTTCGTCCAGTTCTGGAAGTACGAGAAATTCAACTGGCACTTCTACATTTTCAATTCGTACTTGTTAAATAACTTTTCCTTTCACATTTTTCTTCCTTCTTCCAAGAAAATCACACAAAACAATATGCTCTCCTTTTTGTAGATGCACATTCGTTACACATTTAGTTACTTCTCGAAAAATGTTATGCCGTAACAAACACAATTCCGATCCACTATTTAATAAGCAAATTTTGGGTTATTCGTTTAACAAAATTTTCACTCTCATAGTATTACGACCTAATTCACACGTAATTACTTCCTCTTCATTAATATTATCTATGTCATCGTCCGGTTGCATGTCTTCTTCGTTGCACATGTGTGGAAAAGTAATCATGTTTACACTATTAAAATCCCTCCCCTTTGCAACCAAGTGGAAGGGTGCTACTAGTTTAAAGGCAAAGCACTTTGCGGATAAAATCCACCCTGTTGGTACGTAAACTGTCGTTGTTGATTGTTAGTGTTGTTCACACTAGGGCTTCTGTTAAACGTAGGGAACCAATTACCATTTTCATTTGAAGTACTGGGAGGATTTTGTGCACTACCCTGGTTTTCCTGTGTTCTTGCACCCTGCGGTTCACTGCTATTTTAATTTACACTTACGTTCTGTTGCGTATTACCTTGTGAATGATTACCCCGTTCGCATTATTATTTCTGTTAAACTTACCACGTCGTCCACGTTTATAAAATGTCTTGTTCCAACCCGGTTTGAAATTCGGACGCGAACTTTGATCACTGCTCACTTCATGTTTGCCTCAGCCTTCACATTATTCACACTAACACTGGCATCACCTTGCTGTTTCTGTTAATTACGCTGATTGTCGTACATATTCGTCATACCTGACAATATTTCAATAGACTGCACACTCGCAAGGAACTGATTAATATTATCCGACATGGAACCATCATAGCTAATTGGTACCGCTTGGGTAGGAGAGTGATGATGTGTGACAACGTAATGTTGGGTTTTCGTGTTTTTCCAAAGCTTAAATTTGGCTAAAGCGCTCTGTCACAAAATCAACAACACTACTGTAACGCTTTGGATTGAACGGAATAGAACGTAGGTTTCGCAGGCGCGTAGCTTTCACTAACGGACTCTCAAATGCATTTTGAAATTCTATCACAAACTCTTGAAAAGTTTGGCACTTCTTACCGTCCAAATCATACCACTTCAATGCACTATCCTCGAGAATCAAAGCATAATCGTGAAATATTCACTTTGCGCCACTCCGGCAAACGACATTTCTCTACCCAAATTATCTAAAAATGCACTTGCACTTTCTTTCATCATGTCACCTGAGAATGTTGACAGTTGTTTGATATCAGCCAACCGTAGCGAACAACGCCTTGCACTAACTTCACTATTTCTTGCGCGCTTAGTATACGGACTTTCCTTTTCAGTTTTAATTCTTGACACCGTCTTCCGTATTACATCAATTTGCACTTCGGTATCGGACGCCGTTTGAGACTCGCTGCTTGATTTCCTCTCACGGTTCACACTGCGTACGAAGTCGGTATTTCTTTGCGACTTGTCACTTCCTGCGTCGGCGCTCATTTACTAATTCTATACGATACACTAATTCTGTTAATCTATCAATATCTTGTTTAACGTGTTCATTCAATTCACTAGCACGCATGCAAGTTTCATAGCACTGGTGACTTAACTTTCTTTGTTCATTACATACTTGGATGCACTCTTGCACTGCCGTGTTATATTCACTTTGCCTTATTTCGCACTTCTGTAATCTACTTTCGCGGAAACTGTCCAAGTTTTCAACCAAACGCAATCTTCTCATAATCAATTGCTTTGTTATGATACTCATTAATTTATCGCTGCTCGTCATTCACTTGGCGCGTTTTCTTCAACTGTGCCCCAACATGATTTACCTTATTAATTTCATTGGTTAGCCTTTCTTTGCACTGGGAAATATTTTCACGACACTCACTGCGTAATTCCTTGAGATCATCTTTAAGATCTTCTTTCATCTTCTGTTGGTTTTCACTTATTGCCACAACACTTTAACCCACACGTTTCTGATTATCACGCAATTCATTCTGAATTTCTTTAACTGCATTGATTGATGCAGTTAATTCCCGCTGCAGAGCGATAATTACCGTTCTAAGATCACCTTCAGCCATGACGAAGCAAATACAACAAATTTGGTAACAAAATAATAATGATAAAAAAAATATTCTCTAAATTTAGAAAGGATTCTTAGATTATTAAGGCTTAAGATGAATGTGATGGATCTGGATATTGCCATGAAATCTTGATGCACCTAACAACACATTAAGATGGCGGCAACTATTACGCAGCAATTTTTAGTCATTAAGAATATTTAGGCCTACACCAATTAACACAAAAACTGAAAATTCACTAAAAAGAAAAAGGTTACTGATTCGACACATGTCCCGGCACCATTTTTGTGATGTTTACTCCATAGGATGGTTTTCCAAGTAGAGCAAACATTACAATAAATAGTCATTAATCGAATTTTTCACCCGAGCGTTAACAACGAAACAAGTTCTCAGAAAACCAATAGCTTCTTTCACCACTAACCACACATAGGCGAAAATTCAAATAACAACATTTAACTTATGAGTAGGACAAAACTTCAGCATCATTTAACCTGAAAAACCAACTTAACACACTAAGAATTCAACTATATCAATATATTGCACCGTGTACCACAAAATGAACGCACATGTGGCGACTAGCTATAGGTTAGAATAACGTCCAAGATAAGCGTAAAGCAAGTTTATATTTGATTCTAAGCTCAATACTTACATATCCTTAGATAATAGGTATACATGATATCAATATAAAATGTGGATGTTGTCTTATTTTAAAATTACAAATGGGTATAATATTATCACATTTTTAGGTTAATTCATGACAGCAGTGTTTACAGTATGCTTTCCTTCAACGAGTGTTTGGGCGCCGAATGAAAGCCACGTCACACAATTTCTCTCTTGTTCTCGCGAGTCCCACCTACCGATGTGACGTAATCACAGGTAGGGCTGTGATTGGCTGCCGTTGGTTGCCAAGGCTGCTGGCCTCTTCGTCTGCTGGATGCTGCCATTCCGTGCGATAATGCACTTTTTTTTTAATATAGCAACCTTTTTAACATAAAAAGAAATTAAATTATCTGAACCGGGTACACCAAAAATAATGCACAAATAAGTTTATTACATACTGGTTAGGAGATTTAATCGGAAATTAAGAAAACCGATTGTTGTCTTCCACCAAATTGAAGGAAAAAAAATCCGCGCGAACCCTGATTGTTTTCAATTTCAGTACTGAATTTTTAAATATTTGCAGAAACTTGCAGCAATGATATCCCAATCATGAAATCTTCATTTCATTGAGCAGGGAAACCGTGTTAATTCACTCAATTCATCTTAGCCTATCAACTAAATTATTACCTATTTCTTTTTCTTTAAATGTAAATTATGGTTTTCTGAATCTATGAACGGTTTTATTGATTTCAAATCTTGTAATTCATTTACAGCTGAACAGCCAGGGATGCGCACGAGTCGAGACATGTCTCGAATCTCAACTCGACTCGACTCGAATTCGAGTCGAGACACACTTTGTAAAACTCGAGACGAGTCGAGACAAACATATTTCTCGACTCGAATTTTCGAGTTGAGTAGAGACAGCTCGTAGAAATCTTGACTCGACTCGAATGTCTCCGAAATCTTTTTATACTTTTCACTATTATTTTGAGGAAAGTACTCACTCAGAAACACTCGGCACGATAGGCATGGGCGCGAGAAGCCTCGTCTCGTCTCGTCTCGCAAACGAGACGAGACTTATAAAATTTTGCGAGACGAGACCTGATATATTTTGCGAGACGAGAACGCGAGACGAGACTTCAGCAAGTCTCGCGCGAGAAGTCTCGCGAGACTTCTCGCGGTCTCGCATAGTTCACATTTGTGATATTGATATGGTATTCTTTTGCAAGTACCATCATACATATTGAAGAGAAGATAGTTAATAATGTCAGGATCGAGTTTTTTAATAAACATGGGTGTACCGGCAGTAGAGCGCCAGCAGAGTAATGACAAAAGAGCGAAGACCAGGAGAGCGTTAGCCAAGAGAAGGCGACGCACAAAGAGAGCGACAGCCAGGAGAGCGACGGTCCAAAAGGGCGTCGCACAGAGATCGATAAACTATGGATCAAATGCTTGAAACGTGGTCATAATTCAAAATCAGCAAAAATGGACAAAAAATTGCTATAATGAGGCTTTTGATCTTGTTAATTATCAATTTGACATCAAATAAGAATAAATGGAGGACCAAATTTGAAAAAAGTAAAATTAGCGAACTGGTACATTGGTGCATTTGACTTTGTTGATTACAAACTTACTAATTTGACATTAAAATTTAAAAATTCAAAATGGCGGATCCATATAGCGGACTGCGTCTGAAAAAGTTTGAGATTCGAGAGGGAAAGATACTTTGTCTACTTCAATAGCTAGGACAGAGTCAATCTACCAGTCATTTATTAATTAAAATATAATTTAATGAAGTCATTTTAATTTTTCAGTTAAACAACTGTTCTTCTCCCCCTTATTTTTCGAAAGCTTAGTCCTCAACCATATAGAGTCATTCCACCTGAAAGCGAAAAATCGAGCAAGACGGTCGATTATGTGAATGATAATAACCAGAAATATATATAAAGTTCTAAACCGTGTGGAACAAAAAGGCACAGTGGAATACTAACAATATTTTGATTCCAGCAAGAAATATGCTTCCTCCACAAGTGGTGAAAATTCCAATTTGTATTTCGACTTACTTCTGTCCCGGTATGTGTTTACGTGGCTGCACGTTCCTTGCTGCTTCACGTTCCTTTGCAACTGTAAAATTCCACAAAACATTCTTGTAAACAAAGTCCGGGTGTAAAAAGGAATGCAATCACAAACGGGAGTCGTGTTTTTCTGTTTTCACTCCTTTTAGTAGACTCAGTTCACGATTGTTTGCAATTGCTTGCAAAATTTGATTTTGTTTGTAGCGGTTTCAGACCCTGGAATGCAGACAACACAACAATCTTGATGTAGCGTTGGAGCTTCAAAAGGCTGTAATTGTCACATCCGTTTTGGAGATTGATATGTATTGCTTTCTTTCTTCTTCTTCTTCTTTTTTTGAATTTTGGAGCAACAACAACAATATAAAGTGACACCATGAAACAGATACCTTAGTGAGGCTCAGAAACACAAATTTGAGCGTTTTAGTCATTTCCGATCAGAAGTTAGAGGGGGCATAGCTCAGCATCCGTTCTCTATACACTATATACTTTATACCACTAGCACTAATAGGAATTAGAAACACAGAAGATGATTCTTTTTTTTATATAGAAAGTACAGATGATACTTATTATTCTCTCAAAATTACGTTCCCTTTGACACAGCAAATTTTTCAATATTTCTTCCGAAAATATAATTTTGGTTTAATTCATCGACTTGGACTAAAAATATCCAAATATTTCGTAACCCAAAATGCGTATTTGCGTCACTACTACGTGGTAAAAAAAAAAAAAAAAAAAAGACTGTCCACACATCTATAGTGCAATTTTGAATTTATTTATTTATTTCATTTTCGATAGAGATCCAAGAAAATGAACACAACTTAAGATTCAACTATGGCCGTATCTTCAACATGAATGGCGTGCATTACAAACCATTCCATTTTCCTTCCTATCACATATTGATAAGTGTTCAGACAAACACTCAAATCTCGAATGCGACCGCACGAAGATTTTGGCATAATATGTCGTTTCCACATGGAATAACTCTATAGGTATTGTCTACATGTTCAGACGAATCTCCATGGAAGTTATTCCCTTCATCACCTTCGTTTGAGTCGTCTAAATTTTTGTCAGCTTCCGTGTTGGAAACAATTAAAAGGTTTACAGCTTCAGATGACAAATTATTCAATTTCTTATGAAATGATTTGCCCAAAGAAGAAATGAAAGGATCTGTTGTTGCCAAAAGCCTTCGGAACTTATCATCCATGTTTTCAATACGAAAACAGTTTCGAGAGAAATTCTGACAAACTGACAAGAATTCAGACGGTTCAGACGATGAATTCGATAAAGATTCGGCTGAACTTGTAGACACTTATATGGTTGAGGATGAAGCTTTCGCAAAAGAAGGAGAACAACAACAATTGTTTCGCTGAAAATATCTTCAGTAAATTGTCCACTGATTTCGCGTGTTTATTCTTTATATAACTCCTCCTGTACCATTACCACGCTAAATAAACACCAAAAATGAATTGAATTCAGGCCTGGTCATACCGAAAGTGAAAATATTTACTATTTGCCTAAACAAACAGCTAAATTTCCGTATTTTGTTTTGTTTAATCTTGTTTTTGAGGCGAGAGATAGAGACTGGGCGAGACAAATCAAATCTGTCTCGCTTCATGACCAGGACTGATGCTATTCAAGAAACAGTTCACTTTTGTTTCGAGATAATACATTAACGACATCTCAAGATAGACTAATTTTTCCTCTTGTCGCATCTCGTGAGCATCACTAGTTAATATAAAAACTACTAATACTATAGAATTAAACTCGTTTGGACCCGACACTACTCGAAATTTGAGCAAATATCGAGTCAAATTGGAGATTTTTTGAACCGAGTTCTCGAGTGGATATAAAATATTTTTATTTCGAGTGAAGCCAAATTTAAAGAAAATTTGTTTGAACTTGCTCGTCCCCAACTCTCGAACAGAATGGGTCCAGAAAAGGTAAATCAATATTGTGCGTTCGTGCTGTACTTTGCAGTACCCAAAGATGTTAATGTTCTACAAAATTGATACCTTAGAAGTGCATGGTTCTCATCGAAATATCCCTTCCACACAACATCATCACCTGAAATCGTAGAGACAATCGCAGACGAAGGCAAGTCAGTAACTAATAGTTTATTTCTAAACTTTTGGGCTAGCATTTATTTGAACATTTACTATAAATTATGTCGACCAGTGGAAATAAAAAAAAATACAATTTTCCTTTGTATTATGAAATTTGTATTGATTTTTTTTTTTAATGTTTTACTGTTATTTTGGTAGTTTCAAAGTATCTAGTTAACGGGGTAAGTGTTGTGACTTTTTGGCAACACTGATAGTTGCTTAGTTAGCTGTTCTTGTTTCCTGAAATGGTTTGGTCAGGTTGTCACAATTACTGATTTCATGATAGGTTTAAGTTAACAAGGTTAATCAAAATTAGTTATTTTAGGAGATTTCCTCATGACAAAAGATTCAAGAAATAAAGATTGTGTTAGTTTTTCTTTGTCAGTCCTTTCCCAAATGCAATAAAATACATTCTTCCATTATCTACACTGTTTTCTTTATTTTATCTTTGGGGTCGTGAGCCAAGATCTTTGGTCATAAAGTTCTTGAGGAGGGGGAGGCAAATAGGGGAAAAAACGACACGTTTTGTCTTGTGTATCCACCCTCCTCCTGATGATGAGACAACATCTTGACAAATCATAAAAGCAGGATAGCAAACACCAGTACAATACATTTTTTTTAATTATTTCTTTATTGATGACATATTTGGAAGCTGTCTTTTCGGAAAATTTTGTAGACGGAAACAATGAACTTAGGTAACATTGCATATTCGCGGCTGCGGTTTCCGGTCTTCTGTTATTGCACCCTCGGTAAAAATATCCTAGTTCAAAATACGGCTCGCTTTGATTTTTCCTTCAGTGCAGAAATTCGAGGCGTCGGTCAGAGGATACCATATCTTCTCTCTCTCTCTCTCTCTGTTTCTGTCTGTCTCTGACACTCTGACTTTCTTCTTCCTATTTTCAATGTATTATATATATGAGGGAAAAAGACACGTGTTTAGTTCCAATGTGATGTAAAGCCTCTGGGTTTAGAACAGATTTGTTCCCCCTGCCCACCAAATTGTTTTCTTACGGTAACTTGTTTTATGAAGGCAGAAAAAGGGCCTATTGGCTTGTTTAAGAAGGAAAATTTTTTAGTCAAAATAAAGCAGTTGTTCTTTCCGTAAACATAAATTTAGGATAAATGGATTTATGGCTGCAAGACGGATCCTCTCACCAAAACCAAGTTGTTCAAGGTGACTATCGATTCTGCATTGTTGCTTTCTGTATCTCCAACGTGTGTTACTTGTAACAGAGTTAGATCTAAAATTGTAACTGTTTAATTCCATGTGACAGTAATTCCAAGTATTGGAAATCTTGTATGTAATTCGGTTAGACTAAATAATAATAACAATAATACTACTACTAATAATAATAATAAATTTTTATTAAAGCTCATTGTAGTCTTTCTTGTAGTTATTAAAGATTAATCTCGTAACTCTCAATTGTTAAGAAAACGTTCAGATGAAAGTGCATTTAAGTTGTGAAATATATATTACTAACGCTGCATGTTTACTATAAATACGGCTATTTGAGTTACCGTTCTTACCAAGTTATTTGAAAGCTTTTATTTTGCAAGTAAGATTACTCAAATGTAACATGCCGATTTCATTCATACTTCACATAGACACTACAGAAAACTGGCATTTTTTAATACCGAGAATGTGGGGTGTAAAATCAAGCATTGTGAATCGGAATGAGTGGATAAGCATTGTGTAACAATGCAACTATGAAACAAAACTATGTAAACTTTGAGTATACATTATTTTAAAAGGGTCGAATGAAGACTACATTATTCCAGTATTGATTTGCGAGACCGCGAGACGAGACTTCCAAAATTTTGCGAGACGCGAGACGAGAACTTAGGTCTGCGAGACGAGACGAGAACAGCTTTTGATTTTGCGAGACGAGACGAGACTTGTTTTAGTTCTCGTCTCGTTTGGTCTCGCGCCCATGCCTACGGCACGAGAATTTCGGAAACTGCAGGACTTGTCAAGTGTTCGAGGAGTGCTCTGGTGAGTGCCTTCAACAAGTGGCGAAACCAAGGAGAAACGACGTCCAAACGTCGAGAGGTTGGGCGGGCCCCCACCCTCATTACATATGTCGGACGTCGTAGGCTGGGCAGACTGGTAAAACAGGACAGGCAGCGAACTGCGTCGGAACTAACATCAGAGTTTAATGCTGGGTAAATTACAACTGTGTCTGAACTAGTGTTGTAAAATTTCCGGAAATTTTGAACCTATTAGTAAAAAAAAAAAAAAAAAAAAAAAGTTTTTTATTTCTTTCCGGAAAAATTGGAAACATTGAAAAATGTTTGTATTAGGTTAATTTTACTAGTAATAATAGTCTCTAATTTTACTAGTAGTCCCTTTTTTCAAACGCGTGAAAAATATAAGTTCAAAAATTTCAATATTGCGAATATCAAAAAATAGCACTCGAAAATAAAACTATTCCAATTATTATCTCTTTTAAAATACTAAATTTACGGGTATATGTTTTTTTGTCTCCACAGAAAAGTTTATATGTTTGTCTCCAGTCCTTTCAACAATGAGATCTTGAACCCATAAGTGCTAAAAACGTTCCGTTTTCATTGGTCGATTCCAAATTTTGTGTAAATTGTCGAGTTTCAAAGAATATTTTTTTTTAAAAAACATAGTCATTTGTTATTTATTAAATTGTTTAGGGTACACTGTTAAGTACTGATATTTTTGAAAAAGTAAAGCATCATACCCTACGAGTTATATATCCCAACATCACATAGTTTTATATAGGGGTTGTATATCTCTCAGGTGTTTGCTTCATGGCCAAATGATAAGAAAACGAAGGATAACCATTTCTCCAATCTAAGATGGATCTTCATTGTTTGGAGAGTTTTTTCCCAATGAACACCGTATCTCACTGACATAATTAATTGTGTGTGTAGTTTATTCACTTATTACATAATGTATGCAAAAAGAAAGAAAACACTGGTCATATATGAATTAGAAATTCCAACCACAAGTGGGCTCAAATCTTGCAAACAGTGCGAGATATTGAAAAAAAATAATCGAAAATATTTCCCCTTTATGATACCTCTTGCCGATTTTTATGAAGGCGTCCTTCACTTGTATATGTAAAGGGACATGTACAGATATGAGGAATGACAAGGAGATTCATGCTCATATGTGAATGATGCGCTGCGTAGAGAGTGCAGGTTCAGCTAGTTGAAAATTAATAGTCTGCATTTATTTCTATGTTATGTCATTTATTCGTGGATGTGCATTACTTACAGAACTTACAGTTACAGTTACATACAAGCCTACCAACATAAAGTGTTCTGTTGCAAGAAATAGGTCTCTTGAATAGAGATGCAAGGGCTCGGAAAAAAAACGGCTTTTTTGGAAAAAAAACTCGTTTTTTTGTGCTTCGCTTTTTTGCTTGGGAAATTTTGGGCTTTTTTGAAAATGTTGCTTTAAACTCATAAAGTAGACTCTGTTTCGATTTTCTACAACAAAAAATTCATTTAATTAGCGGTTGATGAAGATAATAATATGAAACCTCGAAAATAAACCATGAATTTCAAAAAGATTTTTTAAAAATTCTTAACATATTTACATTATGAATTCCAGAGGATTAACCAATATATGTAATAATATTTTAACCTCTTATATACAATAAGTACTTTTAAAAAAATTATACACAAATAACTAGCAAAATTGTGTGTAGTATTTTACTTCAAAATATCACACTCCTTCTTTTTGAAGCAAAATAAAGAAAAACATGAGAGAAATCTGCACATCAAGAGCTTTGTTTTGGGTGGTTCTGCACATTCTTGAAATTTTTCTTTAAGTTTTAACTTTCATATACATTGTATGACTATTTCGAACAAATTTTTCACTGATTGATCAAATACGTAATAATCTGTTACCACTGACAGGTGCTTCAGATCTGCAAAATTGGTAAAGCTCCGAATTCTGTAATGCATTGACTGCTCCTTAAGCTTGTTCAGAATCGGGAAAGTATCGAATTTTCTGTTCATGGATCATATACGTAATAGACGGTTCATCTGAGCGTATGGTTTCCTAGGCTGTAGAATATAATATAACCACCATTACGGTTTACCCAGTCCTGAAGGTTTCTGAATTTTAAACAAGAAAATTCAACATATCGTTACGATTTATATATATATATAAACCATGGAATACATTTAAAAATAATTATCGAGACATTTCTCTTAACATTCTATTAATAAGATTGACCCCATACGATGATGAAATTATTGGAGATTATCAGTGTGGATTTAGTCGAAATCGACCAGATATTTACCATTTGACAAATACTCGAAAAGAAATGGGAATATATTACCCAGTACATCAACTGTTTATTGATTTTAGAAAGGCTTACAACTCGGTTAGGAGGGAAACATTGTACAACATTCTTACAGAATTTGGAATACCGAAAAACCTAGATTTATTAAGTGTTTAAATGAATCCCACAGTAAAGTCCGAGTAGAAAAATGGGAACTTCCACGTCGAGATAGGCCTGAAACAAGGATATACGTTCTCGCCGTTATTATTCAGCTTTGTTCCGGAGTACGCTATAAGAAAAATCAAAGATTCACCAGGTTATGGTGTATGCTGCTGAGTAAATCTGATAGAAGAACATTCGAAAGAAATGCAGAGGCCTTATTAAACGCTTGCAGGGACATGAGTAAATGCAGAGAAATGTAAATACAAGGAAGCTCACAAGGATCGTAATACGGCAAGTTATGAATGCGTTAAAACATCAACGCATTCGACACAGAGGATACTTTCAAATATCTTGGATCAGTATTACCAGACCAAAATCACACCCACAAAGAAATTAAATGTCGACTGAAATCAGGAAATTCTTGTTATTATTCAGTTCAAAATATTTTGTCGTCGGGAATTCTGTCAAGGAATTTAAAGCTAAAATATATAAAATGATTATCATGCCTGGTATGCTTTATGGTTGTGAAACATGGTCGCTTACGCTGAGGGAAGAACACAGACTGAAATTATTTGAGTATAAAATTCTGAGACTAATATTTGGACCCAAGAGGAAGGGGAATGGGGATTGGCGGAAACTTCATAAGGAGGAACTACATAATTTATACGGTTTACCAAACATCGTTAGAGTAATCAAGTCTAGAAGGCTCAGGTAGGCAGGTCATGTAGCCAGAATAGAACAAAGTAGGAACGCTTTCAAAGTTTTAACTGGAAATCTAATCGGGAAACGTCCATTAGGAAAACCTAGGCCCAGATGGGAGGACAATATTAAGATGGATCTAGCAGAAATACGAATACAGAGTAGAAACTGGATTGAATTGGATAAGGACAGAAGTCAATGGAGAGCTTTTGTGGCCATAGAGAAAGAGAGAGAGAATACATTTAAGTTAAGCACAACTGCACAACAAACATGAATGAGTGGTTAGCTTTCGCGCTTCTATCGTGAAGTCCGGGATTCAACCCCGCATTCGACCATTTTGACAAAAAATTTTCTTAATCCATCTGTGAATGTAGAGATAGTGCGTGTACTGTGAGTCCTGTCCGACTTCCTTTCTAATCGTTTTTAAATCTTTGTTATTACTAATTACCAGCAGTGATGAATTTGCGCAGAGGGTTAGGGTGGGATGTCTTTCGGATTGAAGCCTCTACCCCGAAATTACGGAATTTCTAAAAATAAATATTAGTTTTGCCTTTACTTATAAACTTCAAGCTGTCCTCAAATAAAAAATTACGAATTTTTAGAAAAACTAAGCATTACTACGAAAAGCCCCTCCCAAAATACTTTTCTGAATCTGCCACTGATTATCAGTATAAAATGGTCTTCAAGGTTGTACCTGGAAGATTATAGCTGAATATACAAACGAAACACTGGCGTCTCTGGCATGTAAAGTTGGGGGGAGGCATCAAAGAAAGTGATTTAAATAGTACTACCTAGCCTGTTATAATTGTTTCACAGCCTGAATATTATATTCCAAATAAATATTATTATTATTATTTATATGTTATTCTGTCGTTAGTAAATAAATTAAGTTAGAATAAAATATTGAATATTTTGCACTTCAAAATATTGTGGGGGACGTGTCCTCCTCGTCCCCTCGCCAGAGACGCCCTGGAAACGAAACGAAATATTTGTTATGCCTGTACTCATAAACTCAAGTTCCTCTTAAATAAAAGTTAGGAATTTTTAGAAAAACCAAACATTACTCAGAAAAACCCTTCCCAAATACTTTTCTAAATTCGATACTGATTATTTCTATTAAATGGTCAACGGAAATGTGGAAGTACGCTGTGATAGATATATTGAAAATAGAGACCTGCACGGGCCGAATTTTTCGGCCCAAGCCCAATCCAGCCCGAACGTACCTAGGCCCGGCCCAGCCCGATAAGTTTTTCAAAATTCCTGGCCCAAGCCCGGCCCAGGCCGGATAAATTTTAAAAGTTTTTGGCCCGACCCCGGCCCGATAATTTTTTTAAAAAAATTAGCTCGAACCCCAATCTTTCTCAAAATTTAGTACTAAATTTGACCTAACCCTCAGAAACACTTTCTAAGCTTTGGTTCACAACCTAACGCTTGCCTCCCGAATGGTACCATTGCCTCCTAGAACTTTGCCTGTCATCGAGAGAACAAAAACTCCATTCCCTGTAACAAAAATCTAACTTAATTGATTTTTAGCATAAAGTGAAGATGGCAATATTGTTTAGCGACAGGCAAAACATTCCAACGCCTTCTTTTTATATTTTGAGTTCAGTGAAGGTCAAGGTCAGAGCTCAATTTACCGCATAATGCCTGCAATCGTCTATAGTGAAAGAGGAATCGCTAAGCAACACAAACTGTAAATAGCTATTGCATTCTTTGTAACGTTTTTCACGGACACACTTCTTCAACGTTTGGCTTTATTCCAATTATAGTTTAACGAAAGTCAATAATTATTAAACAATTGCAATTGGTCGGCCCCAGCCCGGCCCGACCTCAAGAGAAATCAGTGTCGGCCAGCCCAAGCCCGGCCCGGCCCAAACAAATAACAGAGTCGGCCCGCCCAAGCCCCGCCCGTGCAGGTCTCTAATTGAAAAACGTACGCTCTTATGGATATATTGAAAAACGTACGCTCTTATGGATATATTGAAAAACGTAAGTTTAATTATGTGCTAGGAGCTAGAGTACTAAGCTCTAAGAAGTGAAACACGGAATGACTAAAAAGAAATGATCTAGAGAAGAAAAAATGTCGATAATTCAGAAGTCAAAATGAAGCAAAATAGATTCTAAAATTGCCCTCAAATATTACGTACTTTATGTTTACTTTAATTCATAAACCATGTGCTCCATCCATCATGATGGTGAATTCCAGAGCGAAATATGGCATTTAGGTCATGGAATCTTACTTAACTTTAGAGTATACTATAAGAAAGCTATTTAAACAGAAAAATCATGAAAATGAAAAAAGCCAAAATTTCCAAAATTCTCGTTTTTTCCCCAAAAAAAGCCGGCTTTTTATGTGCAAAAAACCATTGATTCAAAAAATCCGGCTTTTTTGCATCTCTACTCTTGAATGAAACTGCGTTCTCAACATACTCTTTGGTCTGGTGATATTTTGTTAATTTTAATCAAATTACTTCTTAAGAGAAAGAGCAGTAGGCAAATTCCACTAATACTCATGCACTAAAACATATAATTTCTATTATTTAATATTTTAATATAGATACTTATATAAATTGTATGCACAAAATCCTGTATGTAAACAAATGCATGTTTTCTAGTGCGACAGATTATTTATTACATATCAAAATGAAAGTGACTATGTATCTTAATAACTCTTGAATTATCAGACCGACCTCGATAAAATTTTCAACATAGGTGTGGGCCGGGATGGTTTTTATCATTTTACTTTGAAGGTGCAACTTGAGGGAAGGGGAGAGGGGAAAATGACAGATATTAGTGTCGAATCCGTAATTTTCGGGGTTGCTGAAATGAACAATGACACTTCCGATGTCGTTTAAATCAAAATTCAGCCCCGCAACTTGGCGGAAGGGGAATGATATATATGTATCGATTTTTCTGGCGGTACGCAATGATACGGCATACCGGCACCTCTTAATGTTAGTGGAATTTTTCCTTTTCTGTCTTAAAAATGAGTTGATAAGAAACTTTAAAAACTACCAAATAGTAAATTTATAGGGTTTTAGAAAATCAGAGTTTTTTCGTTTTCCTTTTTTCTTTCTGGAGAAAGAGCTGCGAATCTTTGTTCCTTCTTGAAACAAGTTAATAATATTCAGGGATTTTCCAGCGCTGGTATGTCCTCGCGCTTCCCTTTGTTCATTCGTTTTTCGCACGGTAATATAAACCATAAAGGCTCTGAACCGATACCGACCAGATTTCTTTTCTGAAAAGACTGACGTCTCACGACAAATTTGTCTGTCTCTAATTCAATGACCATTAAAGATGGAAAGTCGAGGGTTGAATTCCTGAGATAAATAAAGCAATAAGGCAAAAGTGGACGGTGAGCAAAAGTCAGACTGACTCTCTCTCAAACACACACACACACACACACACACATATATATATATATGCATACACGACATGGGCATTCAGTAAATGGAAATGTACATTCAAGATGCAGAAATGCTTTATCTATACAAGCCGGCTACGAGTCTTTTGTTTTGGCCACGGGTGCAGTAAAAACTACCCTTTCATCGTACGGGATGTGTAGCTTACCGAAGGACCACACAGATGTTATCAAAACTATTGTGCTATTGTTTCTTTGTATAATTTGGCAGAAACTTCTTTAGATATCGAAGCCCGCTCACTTTTGTTACTTGCGGACATATTGAGAAAAGCCTAAAATCTGAGTTTTTTTTTTTCATTGAGAAGCAACTTAACTCGTCGCGCTCTCGAGTTTGTGCTCAATTACAGGTGGAAAAGATTGAAGTTCCGACCACAGCGGCTCAAGACATCCTCTGAATCTTAACATTTTGCAAGCGGCTTCGGTTTTGGGGACACTCAAACGTCGTGGGATGGATTTTCAGTAATGAAGTATCTTTCATTTAGTTGGTCGTGTAATTTGTTGCGTAGTGTAGCAGACGAGAAAGCTGTAAATATTTTCGAGTTATGAAAATTTTACTTGAATCTTAAAAGTACGTATAAAAGTGCAGTGTGTAAAGGAACGTCGAGTAGTTATCTCCAGATATTGCAACAAATATAGTCGCTTTGTAACAATCCGTTTTACCGGTTGTTTACATTTATGTTGGGGTTGGTCCCCGTATGGTGCTACTGTACCAATCATATTGTTTTGTTATTCGTGTTATGTTGTTTGTTATATTCTTCAGTAATGCTAATTTGTTCTCTTTGCTACTAATAATGGTACAGATGCAATAAATCTACTCAGGCTAATTTATGATATGAGACACGAAGCACACACCAAAAATCTTAATCCGAAAATTCGAACGTTTCTTTAAAACTAGTTATTATAGATTTGTTTCAAGTTACAGCAAGAGTTTTATTCCTATTATATGCGAGATTCTTAAAAACGAGTTTAATATATATTTGAAAACCTGATTGAAAATTTATACTACCTGATATATAAACTTAATCCGGAAACTACATTCTTCTGTTAGTAATATGGCGGTAGTTTTTGCTACTACCGCAAGAGGGCGTTGGAATCGCTATCTGATGCAGACGTAATGCTGGTTTCGAAAAGATGGCGACCACGGAATTGAGAAAACGTCTGGTCACGTTGGTAACCAATAAATACGGACCCGGAGTGAATAAGTAAGTTCTAAATTTTATATTATATGTTATTTCTAGTAATTAAAATTTTAAATATATGTAACTACTGTTTATGCGGCTAGGTTCTTGTATTGCGATATAATGGATATAAAATTGTTTTAGTTCGTAGTCGAGTATATGATATTGAAAACGCGTTTATCGAGGCCTGGTTTCGAGAGAGTGAAGGCGCAGTGAATCCTTACATACTAGAGTGGATAGACGGTGGCCGTGTCAGCTCCAAAACCTTTAGAAATTTCGTGACGAAAAACACATATTCGGCATTATAACCTTGTTGAAATTGTTCTTTAGATCTAACCTAAATAATTGTTTTGGCAAAATGATAGGAGTCTGACTCAAAATTGATAAACAGCCTTCTTTTGGAAAAACACCACCGAATATCACCTCCGCTATTACTGTCATCATAAAGTAATGAGGCGGGAGGTGTAGTCGTCGAAATCCATTGCTTCAGACTACGGGACCGGCATTCTATATATCGTAGAACGTTGAGCTGGTAGCCTGGGAAAAGGAGTTCGGAGTTTAAATAAGCAGGTTGGACGAAACATAGCCTACCCTGCATATCCGAAGATTGAGCCTGCATAATCAAGGATCGAGGGGGCCAGTCTATGGAAACTTCTAGTGAACTGGTAATATCAATTTTCCTTTTTCAATTCTAGACAGTATGATAATCTACGGAATGGAAGTCTTCATGGCCAATATGTGCAACTAAGTAAGAGTGCGTTACGCGTCCTCGTAACTCACCGTATTTTGTCCACTCATAAATATATGTCATAAGTATATGTGATAAAATTGAAATGTGATCGACTTATTAAATTTGTTTGCTTTTAATATGTCCATTTGAAAATCGTCTTGAGAGAGAGTGTGTTTCTATTATGTCATTGATTGGCCGGACCGGGTAGAATTTTATTTTGAACGTACCTTTGAATCTTGTCCCATAATATATTTTGTCTTTTTTACTGTAGGTTAGGTAGGATTTCACTTTAAACGTGCCTCTGAATGTTATCCCATAATGTATTTTTCTGTTTGTCGTAGGTTAGGTACAACTTTACTTTGAACGTGCCATTAGTTCGGTATAAAATTATCTATTCGTGACTATGTATTAAATGCATATTTGCCTTGTCGTAAGTGGATATAGATTAATTAAATGTCACTCAACTTGCCGCTCTTATATAAATGTAATTTGTCATGTGTATCCATCACTCTCAAGAATAGACGAATTGTGAATTTAAAATGATAAGTCTTAAAATGATAACAGTTCTGATAATGACGTTCTAATATTTTTTTTGTGGACCCTGTCGTATAGATGTAGATGTAGAATTTTTTTCTTTTTCATTGACCATTTGTAAATATTTCATTTTACATTAACCGTAGTGCTTGTCATAGCAGATGTATTATGTAATTGATACATAAGCTAAAGCAAAGTAATGTATGCTACTTACTTACCTTTAAAATGGAAATGAAAATATAGTAGCAGTAATACGGGCTTATGTTTGTTGCTTTATTTGATGAATGACAGGGGTTATAAGTAACGAACGTCTATTTAATAATACTTTTGTAAATAAATAAGTAGGGAGGATGGACCACTAATTCTTTGAGTGATCATGATTTAAATGTGTATTAATGAAGATATTGAACTTTGAGAATCTAGACAATGTTTTATATTAGACTAAGATAACAACAGAATTACATAAGATGTATTTGACATACTGCGATGTAGGCAAATATTCAAGAACATTTTTTTTCTGATATTTGTTATGGTGTAATTATTTAATGATTGGCATGAATAAATAGTCACGATAATCCGACTTTGTAATTTCAAATACTGCCCATAAATTTAAGCTTATACAATTCTAACTATTCGTATGTATTTTTTTTTAACATAGTGTAAATTTTCAGTTCAATAATAGCGTTAAATTTTCTTTCACTCTTGGTTGGCTGCTGAAACAAGAACTTGAAATCTTTTGATACCTTCCGTTGTGCATACGAATTAAAATCTTGTTAGGTTAGATTAGTCCTAGTAAATAATAATTTCACTTCTTATAAATATAAACGTATGATATATTTTATAGGTTAGCGACAGTTGAAAAATCTAAAGCTAATACAACCTGATTTTTTTTACTATACTCTGAAAATGGTATTGTTATAGCTTTTTTGAAATTGCCAAGGACCATGTGAGTACATTTCTTATCCTATAAACCATGATTTAAAATATTATGCTGTCTTTTCGTAATGTACGTTGCTGTCTGGAATAGGCTATAAAACGTAGATATTTCAACAGGGACGTACCCAGGGGGTGGAATTTAAGAGTCCGGACCCCCGAAACCCTGATTTTTGTGCAAATTTAGTCTAATTCTAGGGACAAGTTTACAAATTTTAATATAATTTATTCTCAAATTGAATTTGAACCTCCCCGAATACATTGACCCTTTCGCAATAAATTGGGGGCGCGGTGGCTCAGTGGTAGAGCGTTCACCTCCGGTGCTTGGGGTCCCTGGTTCAATCCTAGCACGCGCCGTGTGGTCTTTGTGGTGAACAAACACCGCGCTCGTGGATTTTCTCGGGGTTCTCCAGTTTCCTTCTACTTTCTTTATTCCACCATTTCATTCATTTCTCATTATCACCGTCTCCTTTAGCCTAACCGGCATAATCGTGGGACGTAAAACTTAAAGATTTCATTTCATGTTTCCTTCCGAAATAAATTCCTGCGTACGTGCTTATATTTAAATTGTCTTTTATGAAAATGCTGTTCTTCTCAAAAGTGTAGTGTTTGAAGTCAGAACATTGGGAGTTAATTGTGCTATATAATGTGCTTATTATTACCCAGAAAGGTATGTAACCAACTTTTTAACCATTGTGAATGTAAGGTTCAGCGCACCGGCACCTTTATTATTAAAAAAAACATTATATATATATATATATATATATATATATATATATATATATATATATATATATATAGGTAGATAGATAGATAGATATAGATAGATGATCGAAAATGACGGTCGAATCCATACTTTTCGGGGTTCCTGAGATGAATAGAAAATGTCGTTTCAATTCTCAAATTCAGTCCCATTAGTACTCCTAAAGGGAGACGGGAACAGGTAAAGGTAATTGAAAATTACCGACATTAGTGTCGAATTCATAGTTTTGGGGCTCGATAAGTTCATTGCGACAGTTTGGTGTCCAAAATGAAACGTATTCTATCCGTGCAAGCTATTCGGCTAGTCTGTAATAATAACGAACGGAAGTTTCACATATTCAACCCTTTTAATATATTTCTCACTGCTCAAATTTACTCACTTGTGCGGCATATGTGTGTATGTGTAAATAAGATCATATCTCTTTTTGAGTTATTCGAAAAACATACAAATAATAAAGAGGGAGGTTTTTACCAAAAATCCGAAAACTAAAAATGTAAAATTAAAACCTGTTGCTTCGAGTATTTTTCCTGTTAGCAAAATATATTGTATAATGCTGAAAACATGTTACAGAAAGTAAGATTACTAGCACCAGGCGAAGAAATAGTTTTTAAATTATATTTTCCGGTTTTTGCTAATATTTCCGAACAAATTATTTTTTTTATTAATGTCATCAAAATTTTTGAAAATATTACCGATCTCGATAAAATTTTCAACATAAATGAGGTTCGGGATGGCTTTTATTATTTCACTTTGAAGGTGCAAGTTGAGGGAAGGGGAGAATGGAAAATGACAGATATTAGTGTCGAATCTGT
This sequence comes from Thermobia domestica, assembly GCF_964235325.1. Taxonomy (NCBI): domain Eukaryota; kingdom Metazoa; phylum Arthropoda; class Insecta; order Zygentoma; family Lepismatidae; genus Thermobia; species Thermobia domestica. The sequence continues at coordinate 145,793,166 of NC_137464.1, forward strand.
AGTTATAAAGAGAATATTAAACAGTAAAGTAAATAAATAAAAATGTGATGTGTATTGACATTAGCTTATTCTAGGTCGCCACTTCGTTTTGTAGCGGTAAAATCTGGAACTACCTAACTACTTCAAAGATATGTTGGAGAATAAAATTCCTTGTATTTAGCTTTATTAGTATTTACGCTATCTGACACTGTAATAAAACCAAAATAATACCAGATTCTTCCAAATCCCTACTGATGAATTTTATGTCCATTAAATACTTACTATTTCTTATATACAAGCAATAGAATTAATTTCAACTTCTAAAGAATTTGCTTTTCAACTTTTTATTTTATAATTTGTATATTAGCAAAAACAGTGATTATGTTTCATAAAATAGTTCTACATCTGCTGATAGATGTTCCTTTTTAATCAACATAGTAGGATGTTTAATACATTTAGTTCCGGTTAATAATATTGAACAATCAACATGCATGTGTCCACCAATACAAATTTACAGATCTCAATTTCCAAATAAGAGAATAAAAATTCATGCTGTTAGTATTCTATCAATTCATACAACATTATACAAATGCGTTACTAATGGTATTACCTATATTCTAGTAGGTATTTTCTACACATTCATTATTAGTATATTCACACCATGCAGGTACTTGTATAGGCATTGGCAAATAAATACTACACAAATCTTTAGATTCTTGTACATGCATTTATTGAAGAAATACTACTAGGACAAGACCTGGAAGACAATCTAATCTAACATCTGATCGGAATTCCTACATTTTTCTGTACTATATTGCACAAACCTGAACGATCGCACTGTAATTTCAAAGTAACATGAGACCAATATGCAATTCATTTACCACTTAATTAAGAAGAATTAGAATAGATTTAGTACAGAGCAGGTTTAGATTTACTATATTTCAACTCAGAAAATAATTTTGATTATACATGATATTCTACAATGGCCAAGACTTGTTTATTTACGTAAATTAATTTTTATACGTTAGTCAACATTTCTGAACTTTTAAAATTTTGTTGTAGCTAAGACATTTGTGAAGTGAATCCAGGTATCAGCCATCCCCTATCGAGGGAGGCGAGCTGAAGTTTTTTAAGTACTGATCATGTTGAAGGCTATGTCACTTGTAAAATATGATATTCCACTGAAGACGAATTAAATATCACTTGAATGAGCTGATTATATAGCTAAATCTAGTTTACCTTATTCACAGCTACTACACCAAGATCCAAATTTCCTTTAATTAGTCCGCAGCCAATATATTTGTGTATAATTTACTATTTCCCGACAAATTTTCATTTAAATACAATCCAGTTTAAACTAAAATCACTTTGTTTAATTCCTTAAGTAATTATTGATTTCGAAAGCAGCTTAAAACTTAAAAAATTAAGTAATTTGCTGCTGACTAAATTATATTGGATCGACCTTTATAAAATTTCAATTTTCTACAAAATCTCGAACCCAACTAACCTCACTTTTGCTTTACTATATATCGGAGTTTGGGGTTTACACAGCGGTATCCATGGAAACGTGTATATTAAACATATGATTTTGCAATCATGGCCGAGTTTAATTAATTTGTTTAAATAATCGTAGGCTTCTGCTGATTGAAATATAAGTTAGAAATCGACTGAATTATTTGACTTCAGAAATATTTCTATAAATATTAAAATTTACAAGGATAACTAACTTTGCCTCCATATTCATACGCTCAAATATGCACTACTTAATGACGTATGATGAAAACTAGTCATATAGCATCATTGAGAAAAATTTTAAACTAACAACATATAACAATCCAATACATTACAACATATAACAAAACGAAATAAACTACAAAAATAACGAAAATATATTTTGGTGAATACATTCAAAATTTGATTTGCCACAAATCTATAGTTTTCGGGGTAGCAGAAATGAACAGTGACACTTCTGATGCCGTTTACATCCAAATTCGGCCCCAGAACTTGAAGGAGGGAGAAGATACATAAAAATTATTGAAAATGACCGTTATTAGTGTCGAATCGATAGTTTTTCGAACAGTGACACTTCCGGCCGTTTAAATCCAAATTCAGTCCCATTAGTACTCAAAGGGGGGATGATGACATATAAAGTTAATTAAAAATTAACGATATTAATGTCGAATTCATAGTTTTGGACCTCAATAAGTTCATTGGTGACAGTTTTAGTGCCCTTTGTGTCCAGAATGAAACTGTTCTCTCCGTGCGAAGAACAAGTATTCTGCTAGTCTGTAATAATAACGAATGGAAGTTTCACATACTCAACTCTTTAATATATTTCTTGCTGCTCAAATTTACTCACTTGTGTGGTATATGTGTGTATGTGTAAATAACATAATCTCTCTTTTTGAGTTATTCGAAAAATATAAAAAGAATAAAGAGGGATTTTACCAGAAATCAGAAAACTAAAAAGTAGAATTAAAACCTGTTGCTTTAAGTATTTTTCCGTTAGCGAAATATATTGTATATACAGTAGGAAGTCGATAATCCGAACGTCAAAAATCCGAACGCGGTCCCTAGAAGCTTTATACATTTTGTCAATATAACGCTAGCGATAAACAAACAATTGCGTGTCCGTCGACGTTGTGTGAAGTCAGTGTTTTTACAGAAGTTCATTCATACGTTATTGTTTGTCATACATATTTTTATTTTTTTTCTCTCTTAGGCCTATAAGTTTTAAGTGTGACTTAACAAGATCAGTGTAATTTAGTGTACGAGCAGGTTCTTCAGAAACATTAAATGTTAGTAGCCTTACGTACGGTATTGTAATTACTGTATATACTGAATAACCACTGTATCGATAGACGAACATACCGTACAGTATATGTAAGCCTAAATGGCATTTTTCTGGTTATTTTCGGAAATCCGAACAATTTGAAAATCCGAACTATATGTGGTCCCAATTAGTCCGGATTTTTGACTTCCTACTGTATATGGTGCAGACATGTTACAGCAAGTAAGATGACTAGCATCAGGCCAAAAAATAGTTTTAAAACTATATTTTCCTGTTTTTGCCAATATTTCCGAACAAATGATTTTTTCTGATGGATTCAAAATTTCCGGAAATTATAAATAGAACAAGGACATCTCTATAAAATACATGCTTGATTTAACATTTTAACTAAAATAAGTCTGTCCCCGTTATTTTAACACTTCCCTGCCATCAAGGGGGAACTTCATAAGATTGCTCAAGGAAATTTTAATGCATCTATACTAATTAAGCTAACTAGGATTATATTTTAGTTTCTTTTGTAGCCATAACTTCATTCTAACCCGGTGCTAACTTTGAAGTGTTTGGATGAGTTGTGCACAAAATTTTCCTATTCTAATACAAGAAACATAAGTACTCAATTATCTTAACTCCAAACTAGTAAATACAAAATAGTTTTAATTTTGAAAGCATAATATAATAAATATTCGAAAATTTCAATTTTACCCAAATTTTCCGTTTTTTCTCAGGCCTTCACAATACTAGTCTGAACATACAATGCACCGAACACTTCTAACAATGGGCCTCTGCAGCCGACGACCCATTCATGTGCGAATGTTAACACCACGATATCAGCAACAACGACTGAAATGAACACGTGACCATCGCCACTGGACCTTGGCATAGTGGCAGAGCATTGCATTGTCTGATGAACCCCGATACCTTCTTCATCATAACGATGGGAGGGTGCGAATCCGTCGTATTTCAAGGGAACAGCTCCTTGACACCTGTACTGCGGGACGGAGACAAGCTGTCTGCAGCTTAATTATTATCTGGGGAACATTCACGTGAGCATCTATGTGTCTAGTAGAGCTCGAGCAAGGCACCATGACGGAAGAGGTGTATCGCACACTGCTTGCATACTACGCACACCCCTTCATGACGACCATGTTTCCCAACGGTAGTGGCATTTTTCGACAAGATAATGCACCATCTCACAAGGCCAGAAGTGTGATAGAATGGTTCGAGGAACGGAGATGCGAGTTCCAAGTGATGTGCTGGCCCCCGAACTCGCCGGATCTGAACCCAATCGAACACATCTGGGATGTGATTGAACGTGACGTCAGAGCACATCGCCCCCCCTCCCCGGAATTTACGAGAATTAGCTGAGCTGTGTGTGCATATGTGGTGTCAACTCTCTCTAGCGACCTACCAAGGATCATTGCATGCATGCCAAGACGTGTCGCCGTTGTTATCCGTGCCAAAGGTCCACATGCTGACAATTAGGTAGGTAGTCATAATGTTCTGGCTGATGTGTGCGTATATTTTAACTCGTATAGTTTGTCTCGACTCGAATTTCGAAACGTCTCGACTCGAAGTCGAGTCGAGACAGCAACATATTTTCGAGTCGAGACAACATTTTCTCGAGACGAGTCGAGACAGGCTTAAATCTCGACTCGACTCGACTCGTCGCCATCCCTATGAACAGCTCAAAACAAGCTTTGGATGAAAACTTGATTTCTTATAACCAGTCTGTCTTTCTAATAAATACAGTGAAGAAGGAAGAAAAATCCATTATGTAATAAAAATAAGAGAAAGGAAGAATCTCTTCAACATTATACTATATAATTTCTTCCTATTTATTTATTTAGTTATTATCAATTATACATTTGTTATATATATTTCGAAAAACAGATATAGTCATGCTAATTTAACAGTAATATACAATAACATTCAATTTCTTCTTTCTAGTATAGATGCAAAATTTTAGTGGCACAATAAATAGACTATAGAAATAGAAATGACATATTAAATCTCTAGAAATATAAATAAAATTGAGCATACTTGTTGTGGATTATGTTACAAGAATTTTCTGAAATCACTTTTACATTAAAAGTGTACTAACACTTGTAGTTATGATATGTTTGTGTTGTACTAGAGAAGAAACACTTCCTCCAGTTCCCTTCTAGGCGGCAACGTACCAAGAACTGACGAAATGTTGCCACGTTGGACCACAATGGATATACGTTGGATTAAGAAAGATGCTGAACGAACATCTCCAGAAACGATAAATATGCGTCTGCCTACACTCTCTGATAAAATCAAGGCTTCTAGAACCCCATGCCCCACTGGTCTCGATGGCTATTGGGGCAAAAATAAATTTATCGAGGAGATTATTGTATTTCCTTTCCTTTCTGCCTCTCTACGTTTAGCAACTTCTCCAGCATTCACAACAGTTAATGGGAGGCTTGAATGGGCAAATGTGTCCGAACATGTAAAATCCCATACTAGTGATTTGACTCTAATCCAAGGTATTAACGTCATGCCGTCAGGTTCTTCCTAATTTTTTATGATTCAAAAATTTGTAATAGCAATCACGTTACAATAAATTAATATTATAATTATCTTTGTATTTCGTTTAATTCAATAACAATCCTATTCAAAAGAATTTTTGCTCTCTCTATATATTTACAGGTTAAATATTGGATAACATATCAGGTCTTAGTAATCGTCATATATATATATATATATATACAGATGGTGATCAGAAAAATGGAAACACCTGAACGAAATTGCAACTCACCAGATTAATATTGTGTCGGGCCACCTTACGCCTTCAGAACAGTCTTGATGCGACGTGGGATGGAGGCATAGAGGTCGTGAATGGTAGCAAGTGGAATTTTACACCATTCCTCGTGCAGGGCATAGGCCAGTTCTGTGAGAGAGGATGGAGATGAAAATCGTCACCGGATTCGTGTTTCGAAGACGGACCACAGATGTTCAATTATGTTGCGATCTGGGGATTGGGCGGGCCAGGGGAAGTGTTGAACTTCATCCCGATGTTCCTCAAACCACGCTGCAACAACGCCAGCTGTGTGAATGGGTGCATTATCATCCTGGAAGATGGCATCATTGTCCGGGAACAACATCCGGACTATAGAATGCAAGTGGTCTCCTAAAATTGCGACATATTCGTTGGCAGTGATTCGTCCGCTAAGTGTGACCACAGGACCCAATGAAAATCATGATATTGCAGCCCACAGCATCACCCAGCCGCCGCCATGTTTCACAGTTTGGCGGAGACACTGCAGATCATAAGCTTCTTTGGGCGTTCTCCACACATAAACAGGGCCCGTGGTTGGGAATAGGGTGAAGGATGACTCATCTGACCATATCACACGTTTCAAGTCCTCAACGGTCCAAGTTACATGGTCGCGGCACCATTTGCGGCGTGCGAAAGTATTATGGTCCCTGATGAGCGGTTTGGCCCGTGCAACCCGACCCCGTAAGTCATGTCATGTAATTCGCGGCGGACTGTGATTGTTGAAACAGGGTGGGGGAGGTGCTGATTGAGTTCCTCCGTCACTTGCTCCGCAGTGGCACGACGGTTCTGCGTGACAATGCGCTTTAATACCCGGCGTGACCTGCCACTCACTTCCCCGATGTGGTTTTCCCGTGTGTTGTGTAGGCCGTCATCACCTTCGACACTGTCCCACGCGACACACCTAACACAGTAGCCACTGCCGTCACACTCACTCCACATAACCGCGCACCAACAATTTGCCTTCTTTGAAAATCTGAGAGGTCTCCCATTTTACACTACCTCCGTCTGCTGCAGCCACTGGACACTGCTGTTCCACTGCGCCTGACGTAGTATGGAGACCGACCTAACACACCACCACCAGCGGTCCGGCGCTGCGGGTGCCACGACACCACTGCCAACCCATACATCTGACGTGTTGCCAACTACAGGTGTTTCCATTTTTCTGATCACCAACTGTATATATATATATATATATATATATATATATATATATACAGTGGCGTATTTAAAGGGGGACTTCCGGGATTAAGCCCTCCCGAAATCTATCTTACTATAGTAAAGTAAATGAAATATACTGCAGAATTTTCACATTTCCAGGCAAAGACCCCCACCCCTAAAAGTTAGCAAAGTTGTAACAGCCGTACATCCTACTGCTGTTTTTTCCTCTTTCTTTTCTTTAATTGAATATTATGTGATTCTTGTTATTGGTTAATTATATTTAATTATGCTATGGGATGTTTAGAAGAACGGCCCATCTCCCCTTTTAATTGAGAAGTTACCAATTGCTTATATTGTATATGTGTTTTATTATTCATCTGTTTAATATGTGTGTTTTGTGTATTCTTAAAACCCAATGATAAAATATTCTCAATTGAAAATTCCTATTAACATTGAATATCGTAGAAGAAACTTCAAGAATGAAACAAAGTCAAAGGGGTAATTCACAACAGTATATAAAAGAAATTTTTAAAGATGTTTATTAAAAAATGCTCACCAGGCCTTACACGTGATGAGGACTTAAGCACTGAATATCAATGTATCATTTGTTTAAAAAAATAACAAAAAATGTGTACGAAAAGGGTGTGTACTTAGAGTCGATGTGCGCACACAGCTATAGTGTTGGGTGCACAAAAGGGTGTATATAAAAAATTAACATTGGTAACCAAAGTACAAAATAGTCATAAAATCTGACGTAAGTTATAAAAACTTATTATGTTTTAAGTATTTACTATAAATGTAATGTGTCTCCAAAAACTAACGTTACTTCGTAAGCACACGCCATACTATGTAACTAGGGAGTCCGTCGGTCCATCTCTTTTTCGGCATTTATAAGTCTAAATTAACCGACGGACTTCAACTGTAACTTTACTTTTTAAAATTTAATTCTATAATAAACTGGGATATCAAATTCGTCTCTATTATTTAAAGTATTTGCTACCCCATGGGTCTGTCTGCAGCTAAAAATTAAGAAAAACTTAATATGTTTGTTGTTTATTCATGTACGACGCTCGCATAGTGTTAATCCTGAAGTTGAAATTATAAAGTACGTTCTGCTCGCGTACTGGAGGTGCGACAGATCAAAAATGGTATCAGGTGTGGGGTCGCCTGAGGGATGGCCTTTGGACTCATCACTAGAGTAACCTATTGGGTAGTCTATGTGGTAGTCCAGTGAACAGCTTGTGAGATTGTTTGTAAAGTATTCGAACTGTCCTGAGAAAATTGAAATGAAAGTCCTGTGGTGTAAATGCAGGAGTCCAGTGGTTCAGATCCGAGCGGAAGACCGAGCAAGTACGGAGACAAGAAGCCCAATCAATAGTTAAACATCGGATGCGGAACTGTTACAAATCGAAGGAGAGTATAAGACGCTGAAAACACATGCAGCACAGGGCAGAAACTTCCACCTTGTGAGTTACGTTACAGCACATCGAAACAATAAACTGGAGAGTGGTTAGTGTTTTTATTTTCACAACCAAGTTCTCTTGTGTGGAAAGAAATTCCTAGAACTAACATCTCAGCGCCCTGCCACGGAGAAAACCATAGTGCATCTTTCTACAGCGAACAGTTATGTGAATACAATCTTTTTCAATTTATTATTAGAAAGAAACCTCTGTGTGTGTGTCCCCGTAAAATTAAACTATATTTCACCGCCCCGGGTATTAATGCAAAGGTTAAAAAGAACAAGCCATTTTGTAACACGAATTGTGTACAGGAAAAATTTGTATAATATATTGTGTATAAATTGGTAAATTGTTTATTAATCCATACAATTTATGCCTTATATAGGGAAAATAACGTTTTATTTCTTATTAAAGAACAATATTAAAAGGGCAATTTCTAATAGTTCACAAAGCTAGAGTCACGATTGAGGAGCAGTAAAATTGAAATCTTTTAAATGTGTAAAATTAAAATAACGGGCCGAGCTAAGTTAAAGATATTAGTTATGTAGCAATAGACATAGGAAATGTTAAATATTTTTAAAAATATTTATCACTACAGCCTATTCATAGCCTATTATGTCTGTCAGTAGGAAGAAGGGCAAAAGTGTTGCCAACTAAGTATGTAAAAAAAAAAAAAACTCTTCTACATTTGATGAAAAACAGAAAAAAGTAAAATTTAAAAGTAAAATATTAAATTGTTTGCATTACTCAAAAGGGCAAAAAGGCAAGGTCCTACAGAAATTAATTCATGATGCTCATTTCCTACTAACATTGTTAACAATTAAATGTGTGCAAATTGTGCTCGGTGCTATTGCAGTAATGTAAGTGCTCGCTGTTGCACGTTGTTTCTGTAAATAAATCCCAGGTTAAGTCGGAAATAGGCCCACAAGTCAAAGGGTGGAAACCCTTGGTAATCACTTCTGTGAGTAAACAGAGAAATAGGTCCTCAAGTAAAAAACACACTTTAATTATCTTGTCATGAAATATAGCCAAATAGGAAGTGATTACGTAGTTGTTTGTCAAGAAATAACTGAGGAGGAGAAAAAACAACCTTCAATAAGTTAAGAGATACGAATACCTAGAGAAAAAAAGGGGACAAGATAGTGTCCCCGAAAATAGTGAGTCGGGAGGGAGACTCACGCGGAAAGCGGGATCTGTGGGAACGAAGGTATAGTGTCGTCAGATAGTAAAGAGTCTGCAGAAACACTCGAGGTAAAAATTGCGCCAGATTCCGTTAAAAATTGGAAGCCATTGCCAAGTAGAGTAAAAGAGGTGAAAAGGCTACTGCCACCTCGGGGCATGGTGATCCCATGCAGGAGGGAAAAACAGTATCCTAATTATTTTTGAATAAAAGAAAAATTGGTAAGTAATTCGAAAAATTGTTTCAAAGTCTAGGTACAGTGGATTAGTACAGTTCGCGGCATAGAAATTCTTACAAAAATTCTAAGTCCTAATTAATAATAAACTCTCGCCCCGTTTTCTTATGCATCTAGAAATACATGTCTCAATCGATTAGTTGCTTCTAGTACGATCCAACTTCAACTTCTCCCCTCCTCCACCTCTCCTTGTCTAAAGCAGTGTGTGTGACGTAGTACACTCTTTCCATTCAGACGAGAAAAAAAAAAAAAACAGGAATCAAGTTTACAATGTTATAGCTCTAAAGTAGTCTTTTTCATTCGTTTGTTCTGAAATATCTTTTAAGAGCCTTTTTTTTTTTTTTTTTTTTAAAAAAAAGTCTCACAATCTTCCCACAGCTTCACTAATACCTTTAGTTTCATTCTTTCCCTTCTTTAAAGACTGCAAGCTAGTAAGATGCTCCCTAAGACATTTATGTAAATTGCCAATAACGGCAGTAAGTTTTGTGCGTCCTAAAGTCTGTAATGAAGGCACAGAGCTCGAGAATATCTACTGACAGAAATGAGTGTTATTCAATGATTCATTTCATTTCTTTTCAGTAATTGCAAGCAAATGTTCCAAGAGCGTCACTTGGGCAGGACAGGAGGGTGTAATTTTTCCTCCCTTGAGCTTCATAAATACATATTGTTTGAGCAAATATATAGTATTACACTAGGGTGCAGCGTTTTATCACTTTTTTTTCCGGAACGAAATGTAATACCTGGAAAAAGTGGCCAATCTACATGGACATTACAGGTACAGATTTTTTTTTTTTTCAAATCGGATAATATCTTCTGTGAGAACTATTGCCTCAAAGGTTCAAAATTTCACTGAAAATTAGAAAAAATAACAAAGTTCTTCATGAATTTTAGTTATGTTAAAGTAAACATTTTTTGGTTAAATACATGTTAGTTGCTTAGAAAACTGACATTTGAGTATAAAAATGCGAGTTATGTGCCCTTGGGGGATAGGAATGCCTCCTCTGGGGCCAGAAAATGGGGCAAATTCAGTACATTTAAGCGGTTGTGCAGGTCCTCGCTCACCTGGTCATATAGGCTGTCCAAGCGTCCCAGAGTCTACCACGTGGAGGTGGCTGCACGTAGGGCTCCTGCGCCAGCCCTATCCAACCAACCAACCATATATAGGGACGGATGAACTAATCCAATTCGTCACTGTTAGGAAAAATTGTCACAAATTGGGACATTGATTGCAATTTAGACACAGCTCGTCTAGAAAGTAAGGTTGACCTGATTATCCCGTCCCTAGCATCACTGCCACATACTCGAGAGGCTGCTTCAGTGACTAATTTCACTATCCGTTCTATTGCCATCGTGTGGCATGGATAGACGGTGGAGGACTATTCTGGCACAGTCTTATCAGAAAGTGGAAGTTTGTCCTGAGCTATTTGTTTGATACCGTCCTTAGAACTGGTGGTACAGTTATTGAAACATCAGTGCTTTCCCAAAAGATCATTTCAGTGTAATCTTTCGCCTCAAAATTCAGTCTGGGAATGATGTTACATCTAATAGTGTTATGAAGATTCTCTGCTTCGTGTTTTCGAGCACTAAGAATCTTGTGTAATGCATCTTGTCGGACAACAAGTAGATCATCAGTCATCATGGCGAAAAGAACATTCTCTGGGAGTGCGAGAAATGCATTCGTCTGAATGGATGAACGGATTACAGCCTGGTATTCATTTGGTAAGTATTTAGACCTATGAATGGTCTCACAGACGTGACGAGGACCATTAGCAATGGAAAACTTGAGATAAGTATCTCAGGTCTTTACTGAGTTTTCTGAGCTCTTCTGACTATGATGAGGTAAGTCACATTTTATTGGTTTGAATGACACCACTGGAAGCTTTTCACAGTCAGATAGTTTTGAACCTATGGGACCTGTGTAAGAATAGGGGCTTGAATTAGCGCCAATATGCGTGAAGAGAGCTCGGAAAGGCAGTTTATTAAAATGCAAGAGACAAATAGCCTGTTAGTTCCTTTAATTTTCGACGAATACCTCCCTTCCAACCAGTGTTAGTGTTTGTTCCATCACACCCAAGAACCTCTACTTCATCAAAGCCACCTTCGATTTGGTTCATGATGTACTCGAAAATAGCCGTGGTCTTGTCATGGCCAGAGCTAGAGGATGGTGTCACGTCACCAGCGTATTGAGAGTTAGGTTCAGCCACAAGTGATAAGTGCTCTTTTCTAACGATGCCTGAGTGTGTTTTAGTGTCTTCCCTTTGACCATCAAAGTATAGGCTTTTAATGGGATCATCGTTTCTAGAACTTACTTTTAAATTCCGAGCAACTTTAAGTTTCGCACGCCTTATTTTGCTCCTGTCCACAATTAAAGAAGAGTTATGTTGCTAGATTGTTGAGAGATTATAATTCCAGCCTTTAAAAGCTGCCTGAAGCCAGTTGATGTTATATGTGCCACAGCCCTTTCGCTTACATTGTATCTCTGAGCAATCATAGCAGTTTCAGTCAAATCTAGCTTCGGTTTAGATGTTCTGTCTCTGGGGTTGGTCTCTTCCTCAGAAGAGCTTTCCTCTGCTTTCTCTTCAAGGTCTGCTTCATTGTCACTGAAGTCATTTTTGTGATATAATAAATAATATTGACTTTTTTAAAAAAGAAATACATAATTTTCTGTGACTATTATCTGTAGCGGCCAATTCATATAAGCTGAAGGCAACACTAACCAAATATAGCGTTTGAGAAATGGTGCCCAATTCGAAGCGTATCCAGCTCGTTCCTGATAGTGACGCTGAGTTACGCAGATCCGTACAGGAGAAGGGCGTTGCGGTATTGTGAGGTGGAGGGGTGGGAGTGTCATGGTGAAAAATAACAATGCTCTGCTACCACTATAAACCACCAGTACAAGGAAAAGGCAAGGATGAAAATAGCTGTAGAAACGCTTAATTATACTGAATTTGCCCCCTTTGTCGGCCCCAGAGTAGGCACCCCTATCCCACCGCAGGGGCATATAACTGACATTTTGAGACTTGAATGTCAGTTTTCATAGCATCTGGCATGTATAAATCCAAAAATATGTTTACTTTAACATAACTAAAAATAATGAACAATTTTGGTATTTTTTGTAATTTTCAGTGGAATTTTGAAACTTTGAGGCAATAGTTCTCACAGAAGATATTATCTGATTTGAAAAAAAATCTATACCTGTAATGTCCATGTGGGTGGGCGACTTTTGCCAGGTATTACATTTCGTTCCGGAAAAAAAGTGGCAAAACGACCCACCTTAGTATTACACTAATAAAAAAGTGAAACATTTTTGTCGGCGGAGACTCCCCCCCCCCCCCCCCGAATAAAATCTAAAATGACTGTTTTTAGCAACAAACCTATAGAGTTACGATAGCACATTGCTAGAGAGCTTACATTTGGTTTCAAGAGTCGAAGGTTTGATCTCAAGCCATATGAGTTCCTGGGCGACATTAAAAGAGACAGACAGAGAGAGAGAGAGAGAGAGAGAGAGATTGAAATATGGAGACAGAGAGGAATGATTTATACACACAGATTTAGAACTGGGGAAAAATGATCGGACAGCATTCGTATTATGACGAAAATTGTGATTTTGTGAAACAGAAGAAGGGAAGGTTTCGAACTGCGAGGATCACATTAGGCAGTTGTCGAATTAAGGTGGAGAACACTTTTGAGAGCATCAGATGATTACGAATGGAGAGAAAGATCTTGAGAACTGAGGACTTAAGAATTTAAAAAATCTGCAGCTTCCGAGACGGATTTCGAACCGGGAACCTTGTGGTTATCGAACCATGATTTTATCCATTCTGCTACAGAGAACTCTGTACTCATGCACATACGTTTCCTTAGCTACGTTGAAAGCTAACTTAATGGGATATTCCAAAAGTTGACTTGGTGGATGCGCCGTTCTGATAGGATATAAACCTTAGTAACTTAGTAACAATGTGCATAATGAACTTCTCCTTGTTCAGAAAACTTTTAAGGCAGTAAAATTTGTTACTATTGTGTTAATTAGGTTACATTTGATAGAACCATCTGATAAAGTAGTGCTAAACCCTGTGCGTCATTGTCTGTTACGTGAATGGTTAATGTAAGTTACTTCTACTTGTATGGTCCGAGCTTCGAATCAAGACCATTCTTATTGATTATTTTCTTTGAGCTACGTTCATACTGTGCATTCCACAAATTCAATTTTGAAGTAATGTAGTCACAGCTAGTTTAATTCGAAATTATATTCAAATATGATACTTGTTATTACATGCGTTTCTTTAACTTGCGATGTTTCAAACTTGATATTAAATCTTACAACCTTAATGTAAATCATTTCCCTACGGCATATCATCATGAATGTTTACACAACGATGAGTTAGGCGTTAATGCAAAGTTCAGTTTTTACTGTAATGTATGTATATATATTTAGAGAGTCTGACTCAGAAAAAAACGTACAGTGTAACATTGACACTTGGAGGAATTTCAAACGAATTTACTATACGTATAAATTACCATCTCAACAATCTACTGTGGGGGCTAAGACACTGAAACCATTCCAGGGAGGGAAAGGGGTTATAAGTTTAAAAAAAACAAAAAAAAAAAAAAGTAATAGAATATGATAAATATTGGTGTCAAATTGATAGTTTTCTGGTTCGAAGAGATGAATAGTGGCTACCAGATGGCACTCCTCACTTGTTTGTAGCCTTGCATAAATGGAAAGTTGTTTTAAAAGTATATTTTACATTCAAGTATGATTGTTAAATAAAAAGCTTGTTCTTCAACATTATGTTTTATAATTATTTTCTACTGTATTTCTTATTTATAATAACATATTTTCTATATATATTGTATTCTATGTTATACGTTTCTTATTTACATTTTACGTCTTACATTTAAAGAGGAGCTTATGACAATTCAGAGCAGCAGGGACATACACAGAATGCAGGCCTTGGCAATCCAGAGCTCCTGCCCCACGAAATCACTACTTTTCTGTAAATTATATCTAATTTTAGAGATGATGATATACAGTTTAGTAAAACATGCCCTCAAAAAGCCTTGCCTACGCCCCTGCAAAGCAGTGAACATTTTAGAGTGCGAGCAGTTAGTAATGTTTCCCCAGAAGTTATATCTCCGATAATTCCGAGTGTGATATCAGTATTTGAGCATTATCACTTTTCACCCGCAGTGTATTGAACCGCACTAAAAAGGAACTGTTCTGAAGTCTTCACTGGTTCCCCCTATGACGTCATGCCAATAGGGGCAACCTTGGACATATCCACATCTGAAATATCACCTTTTATCTCAGAGATTCCGAAAACTATCCATTCGACACAAATATAGAATATTTTCGATTCTTCTTGCCTGTCACTCTCCCATTGTCAACTCTATACCAACCCAGGCTTGATTTGGACTTACGCAGCATCCACAGTGTCACTATTCATCTTTGCACATGAATTCGACACTAATATCGTCCGTATTTGACGTCTTTTACATGTCATCTTCACCTCTTGGTAGGGGTGGTTTCAGTGTCTCACCCCCATAATTATGGAGAAATTTCAACCAACGTAAGTATAATTATAAATTACCATTTGAAAAATAACTGTACAGGTGATTTTTTTCGGAGAGGAATTCGTTAACTACTTTTTCGATATCAATGTATTGCTTTTTTTTTTTTTTGTTGTTGTTGTTGCTTTCCATGCTGCAAATTGCCAAAGGGCTCAACTTCATCGAGACAATTGTGCTATGAATATAAGTTTTAGTGATTTAATTCACTGAATGCTCGCTTAGATGTTGCTCTCGTCACAGGAAAAGTGAGATACAGTTATAAAAGAAAAATGAAATGAAATATTTAAGATTTACGTCCCACGATTATACCGATTACGCTAATGGTGACATTGATGCTGAGAAATGAATGAAATCGTGGAACGAAGAAGTGGGAGAATACGGGAGAAACCCGAGAAAACTCATGCACACAGTGTTTGTCCATAATAAAGTTCATTCGGCGCGAGCGGGGATCGAACCAAGGACCCCATGCACCATAGGTAAAATTATAAAAGAATGGCATCTAAACAAATACGGAACATTACTATCAATGAGAGTTATATAAGATTAGATCTTTAGCTACTTCTTTCTAAGGTGATCTTTCAATCAATCTTGTTCTTCATTAGACACGGCGCACAACAACTCTGCACTTGAGTGACGTCATGCTGTTCGCGATTTCGTGATTTAGGAGACAGAAAAGTGAACTTATCAGTGTTGCCAACTGAAATAAATATTTGCCATGAATCTAGAAATGTGAGGTATTATTCATAACTCGTACGTTGTACCTTTTCATCTATGTATATCTAGATCATTAGTATTAATAATAGACGTCGCATTCCACAAATAAAAATGAAATGTCAAATATTTTTCATCTATGTGTATGTGTACATAAAGGAAACACTCACCTACATTTCTTCTATTCCGGATAAGTCACCGTCAGTATTCTCTTCTGAATCACTGTTGCTATCACTATCGACACCACCGAGAATGATAACGACCCCCTCAGAAATTTTATCCATAATTCCTTCTGCTTCCCAATACTGAGTTTCAATTTGCTTCACGTGATTACAAACTGATATCCATTCGTTCCTCCCGATTTGCTCGAACCTAATTTGAACATCATTTATTTTGAAAGTTGTGTTTCGTGACGTAACCCATCCTTTCACCAAAGACCAAATTTTTTTCAATTGGATTCTGTTCCGGATGGTAAGGAGTAAACGAAGCACAGAGTGTTCATGGCTTTTGAAAATTTCGTCAATTGCAAACTTTTTAAGTCTAGATTTATGTGATTGGATTAAACTATGCAGTTCCGGTTTCAGCATATTTCAAAAGATTTTTTTTTTTTTTTTTTTTTTTTTCTGGCAGCCACTGCATCATTTGTTGCTTAGTTGAACCAGAGGTAGGTGCTTTTTCCAACATAACGTTATGATAGGATGCATTATCACAAACCACAACAGAATTGTGAGGGAGGTTTGGTAATTCATCTGTAACCCACTTTTCATAATTCTCTTGGTTCATTTGGTTGTGGTAGTCACCTGTAGACTGACTTGCTTTCCACATTAATAATACATTGGGTACAAACCCATTTTCCCCTCCTGCATGAATCATAATTAACCTCTGACCCCGAGAAACTGGTGCTAATAGATCGTGAGAGCTGTCGTCGGTCCAAGATTTATTTGAAACGTGAGATGATAATATGTATGATTCGTCTACATAAACTATATTTCGCGCTTGGTTTCGATATTCCTTTATATGTCTCAAGTAGGAAATTCTTTTTTCTCGAATTTCTTGAGACTCGACAAGTACGGTTCTGTTAGTTTTAGTCTTTCTCCACCGAAACTCAAGGTCTTTTAGATTTTTTCTAAGGCTTGTACACCCACCCTGAAAACCTATTGATTCTGAAAGCTTTTCCCTCAGTGTCGAAACAGTAGAAACTCTGTGTTCCGTTTTATAAAAGTCGTAAATTGTTCTCCGAATAATATCACTGTCAAACTCATTTACCCCAACCACAGGTTTCTGACAACGCCGGATTTTATTCGGAGTTTCAAAACAAGTTTTCTTAGCCTCAACTGTCTGCCCTTCTTTTTTAATATTTTTGATCTCCATAACGATACCCCTACAGCCTTCACTTTTCCAACAGGAAGTGTGAAGGTACCTTCTCGAGCTTCCATCTCCATAAATTTGATAACATTCCAAATCACCTCTCAGCCTGTAAATGGATCTTTTTTTGCTTCACTTTAGAGTTTATAACATTTATAGTCACGTTAATTCACTACAACACATACTGAGACACCTACAAACTATTACACGAGCCTATCCACACTACACTGGACCGGAATACGATAATAACACCCCCGTAACAACAAATACCTTATTTTCAACCTACCAGCACACTACACGAAACCCAGCCACAGAACAAATCTCCACAAGCATCGGAAATATCTTTTTTCGAGGGGTGGGATAGCTATGTGTCTTGTTTTAGACCCTAAGCGAATGGAAGGCTACGATTGCCGTGTGGGAGGCTTCCTTTTTCGTTTCTTTTTTTTTTTTCCTTTTATTTTGTAACCCAAAGGTCAAAAATAAGAAGGGTGAAAGAATGTTTTCCACTCAGTATTACTTAGCATTGTGCTATAGTGATGTATATAAATCTGAATTTTTGTGTTTTGTAGAACTAAAATACTATGTGTATCTATTCTTTTGTGTGTTAATATCTGGGATTGTATGGATATATTTGTATGAGTTCTTTATCCTTTTTTATGCCGGCATGTTCAGGTGTTTGATACATTGTTATTCTTAATTTTAATAATTTATTTCAAATTCTCTTATACTGTGGTTAATTAACGCTATGATATGGAAGATAAAATATCTTTTTTAAAAAATTCGGGAGCAGTACTACGATCAGAAGTCTTAAGTAGGAAAACGATATATAATGTCAGAGCTTACTTTGAGAAAGAAAGAGCAAACGGTGGTCTATTGTTATCAATTGTACCAATTGCAAAAATAGTGGAGAGGATATGTGATGCTTTGCAAAGAGGCAAACATTCAGTAATAAACAAACTTTTTTTTTAATAAACGATTTAGGATCTACTGAGAAGTTTGGATAATCGCGGTTGGCAACATATCTTGCGCATGCGTAGTATCAACCATTTCCTCTCATTTTCATCTCACTCGCTCGGGAAATAACGGTTTCAAAGTGCAAAGTTAGCTTTCGCCGTGTTTACTGTTCGAAAACTTAAAGTTGTTGCTGCAAGGACGTGATAAATCTTTTCAGTGGAATTCAGAGTCTATAGCTCCTTCACAACTTGTTTTTCATCTAAGGCTAAAGTAGTTGCATTTTAGACATTGAGGAAAAAGTGTGAAATTATATAAAAACCTCCAAAGTAGAATTATGAAACTTCAGTGGGCCCCTTTTCGCTGTAGGACTCCCTCACCACACTCCCGTTAGTTACGCCGGGTGCATGATACCGTTTTGCCCTTTTAGGAATATTTTCTAAGGCAGTACGAGCTTTTGTTTACTGCTGTGTGAATTGAGTTGTATTTGTTAGAACTGTTTTTCAAAGGAGACGAAAGATCCTATACTCAAACATAAAACATGTCTTTCAAAGCTCTAATGGAAAACGAAACGATTCGTCGTATACATGTCACGTTTTCGAAGAGAAAAAGAGCGAAACATTGATTGCACAAACGTATAATGGCATCATTTGCATGCAAATTTATAACTTATAAAACGTGTTGGCTTATTAGATGAGGGGTTAGTAAACGGGATTCTTCTGCTGGTGGTCCTACCTTCGAATCTCGTCCATTCTTGTTGCGTTTTTCTTTTAGCTACACTGAGTTTGTGCATTCCAGATCTTCAAGCTTGAACCAAATCTAATACCAGTTAGTGAATTAAAAGTAGCTGACATTATTTTCAAATACGAGACGTTATTACATGCTTTTCATTAGCTTACAGTACTTAACTTTGATATCAACTCTTCCATCCTTCATTTAACTCATTTCTTGAAGTGTTTTGTTGCAAAATTCATTAATCATGACGGAAAAATTGCTTTACCAGTTAATGGTGACTGCTTTGAAAGCAAGTGCAAAATACGAGAACTAAATGTCATATCTGTAGTTTCGTGTGGAGAAGAAACAATCTTGTGAACCAAAGGTTTAAGAACAACTCAAGTTATTAATATAAACTTTGCCGAAGATTATTCACTTATATCATCATAAAAGAAATACGAAAGACGTTCTGAAACGAAGAAATATAACATACAACTTTGCAAGCGGACGCAAAGAAACCTAACGTAACAAGACTAAAGACGGGTCGTTTACGGCGTAGTGATCGTGGTTGAGTGGTCAAGGCACTGGATCAGTAATCTAAAGGTTCGTGGTTCGAATCCACGTCGGGCACTTTTTTTACTTTAGGATTTTTGATGGCGATTGATCGACGATGACACACGTTTTATTATATTCAGATATTTTAATACTCGGATGTTTCAATACTTGAACTATCAAATCTTCAGGAATAATAATAGTAATAATAATACTTATTATTATTTCGTAGAAGAATAAAAGCTAGGAGCTAATTATCGCTCCGGTCATACCGTTACAAGCAGGAACGTGACATTTGGCAAGAATATTTCTGTTTTGTTTAATGTTGCCCATGAGAAGAAAATTTCTCATCTTGTTTCTAAAACAAACAAAATAACATGAGAATTAACATTTTACATTCGAGACGGGATAAGGGTAACTGAAATTATCATGTCGGTTTGGAGATGAGAATCGAGACGAGATGAAAAGTATTGTGAACATTTCTCGTCTTGTTACGATTCTCGAAATAGCGCATGTCCATTGTTTAAGTAACAATTGCTCTGTTGACTGAATCTTATAGGCTTTTTGTTACTTTGTATTTTACAGCTCATTAAATTATGGTCCGTGTAGGTATTTTTTTTAGCAAAGCTTTTATACTTACCTCTGCATATCCTAAAAATTAGTATATTATATGCCTTACTGTTGAGTGATATTCAATTATTTCTATTACAGTTATTTGTCTTAAAACATACAGTAGAACACTTTCTACATGAAACGTTAGTGGAAAGCTTTTGTTTAAAATGTGGGTAGTTGCAGAGGTATATCTTGAAGGTACGGAAACCCTTCTCCGAAATCCCTACGTTTAAGTAAGTTTTTCCAAATTTTAGGCCTACTTTAAAACTTTTAATACCATTTTTCTTCTTCTTCTTCTTTTTTCTTATTATTATTACTGAATATTTGAGACCTAAATATTATGTCCTATACCAATGCAAATAAGCATACTGAAGTTAAGAAAAATCAAAAGAAATTTGTTGGACCCTCTATAAGGATGAATTGCCTTATAAGAGATACTTTCGAAGGAAAAGAGAGGAAAAAAAGAAGGTGTCAGCTACTGGACAATATGAAAATCGAACCTTCAATTGCCTTAACAGAAACTAAGTAGGATTTGTCTTCATCATGATACATAGTAACGCCCTTTCTTTGGGTAAAAGACATTAGGTAAAGAAAGTTTGCGTTATGTTGATATTTTAACAAAATATATATACAAAAGAAAATAGTTCATATTTACCAATTTTGGTTGAACGAATATATGGAACGTGTTGAAAATCACGAACGGAAATATTATTTTACTTTTTGTAAGAGTGGAATAACTTAGAAACAATTCCACAAAGTCGTTTCAGACAAATTTATGACTTATACTAGACCTTAAGGATGACCGTTTTGTATTCATGAATTGTTTGCGAAACACGCCAAGTTTTCAGACAGTAGGAATCGAGAGTATAGACTGTGACGTCATGTTAGTTTTCCCCCTGTGAAGGAAGTCGCTTCAACTCTAACTTGTAAGAACGAGAGAAATTGACTGTTTTATGTTATTATACATCAGAAATATCAATTTTGTAAATAATGAAAAATTTCTGAATTTCGTGGGAGGGACTCGAACCATGGATCCCTCACTCACGAAACGACTGCTCAAGCCCCTATCCTAAGACTGCATTTTTAAGTAAGAGTCAAGAAACAAATTGCAAACGTTTACGATTGCAATATTTTATTGACGATGAAACACTGATTTCGGTCATGATAAAATATTATAGTCCAGAGAATTCAAGTTTAAATTAAAAAAAAAAAGAAAGTATCTCCGTAACCTATTTCTATTATATTCGGTTATTCACGTTTTACATTTATTTCCAGTAACCTTGAACGAGAGGGACACGAACACAGATGCATCGAGAACATTTAATATTTCACAGGTTCTCCCATTGGGAATCGAAACTGAGACCCCGCCAACTGAACTATCTTATGGGTGGGGTGCCTGGTGCGTTCCCAATGTAAGCAAGCTTGAGACGGACAACATCGTGCTCGGGGGTCTTCTGGGGACACTCCCACTTTCTCATTCTACCAATTTGTCCATCATGGTTCACTTGCTTTAATCATAGTCTTCCTCAACCTAACAGGCATAATCGTGGGACATTAAACGTAAAGATTACATTTTCTAGCTGTTAACCCAAACCAATCCGAATCGAAAAACAGCTGCATATTATTGCTCATTAAAATGTTTTCACAAAAAATATGTAAAAAAAAAAAAAAAAAAAAAAAGGCGAATCGTAATCGTGTTTCGTTTTAGGTGAAGGTATTATGAGTCTGCTCTTTCACTTTTGAATGGAATTACGATTCTCCGTTTCTTTTCTACATATTTTTGTGAAAACACGTTAATGAGCAATAATATGCAACTGTTTTTCGATGTAAAATGTCAATTCTCATGTTATTTTGTTTGTTTTAGAACAAGATGAGAAATTTCTCTTCTCATGGGCAACATTAAACAAAACAGAAATATTCTTGCCAAATGTTACGTTCCTGCTTGTAACGGTATGACCGGAGCGATAATTAGCTCCTAGCTTTTATTCTTCTACGAGATAATAATAAGTATTATCATTACTATTATTATCCCTGAAGATTTGATAGTTCAAGTATTGAAACATCCGAGTATTAAAATATCTGAATATAATAAAACGTGTGTCATCGTCGATTAATCGCCATCAAAAATCCTAAAGTAAAAAAGTGCCCAACGCGGATTCGAACCACGAACCTGTAGATTACTGATCCAGTGCCTTGACCACTCAACCACGATCACTACGCCGCAAACAATCCGTCTTTAGTCTTGTTACGTTAGGTTTCTTTGCGTCCGCTTGCAAAGTTGTGTGTTATATTTCTTCGTTTCAGAACGTCTTTCGTATTTCTTTTATGATGATATAAGTGAATAATCTTCGGCAAAGTTTATATTAATAACTTGAGTTGTTCTTAAACCTTTGGTTCACAAGATTGTTTCTTCTCCACACGAAACTATAGATATGACAAATTTAATTCTCATACTTTGCATTTGCTTTCAAAGCAGTCACCATTAACTAGTAAAGCAATTTTTTTTCCGTCACGATTAATGAATTTTCTAACAAAACACGTCAAGAAATGAGTTAAATGAAGGACGAAAGAGTTGATATCAAAGTTGAGTACTGTAAGCTAATGAAAAGCATGTAATAACGTCTCGTATTTGAAAATAATGTCAGCTACTTTTAATTCACTAACTGATGCACAAACTCAGTGTAGCTAAAAGAAAAACGCAACAAGAATGGACGAGACTCGAACGTAGGACCACCAGCAGAAATCCCGTTCACTAACCCCTCATTTATCAAGCCAACACGTTTTATAAGTTATAAATTTGCATGCAAATGATACCATTATACGATTGTGCATTAAATGTTTTGCTTTTTTCTCTTCAAAAACGTAACATGTATACGACGATTCGTTTCGTATTCCATTAGAGCTTTGAAAGACATGATTTGCGTTTGAGTATAGGATCTTCCTTTAAAAAAAAAAGGGCAATACATTCATATCGAAAAAGTAGTTAACTAATTCCTCTCCGAAAAAAATCACCTGTACAGTTATTCTTCAAATGGTAATTTATAATTATACTTACGTTGGTTGAAATTTCTCCATAGTTATGGGGGTGAGACACTGAAACCACCCCTACCAGGAGGTGAAGATGACATGTAAAAGACGTCAAATACGAATGATATTAGTGTCGAATTCATGTGTAAAGATGAATAGTGACACTGTGGATGCTGCGTAAGTCCAAATTAAGCCTTGGTTGGCATGCAGTTGACAATGGGAGAGAAGCAGGCAAAAAGAATCGAAAATGTCCTATATTTGTGTCGAATGGAAAAGGTGATATTTCAGATGTGGATATGTGCAAGGTTGACCCTATTGGCATGACGTCATAGGGGGAACCAGTGAAGACTTTAGAACAGTTTCTTATTAGTGCGGTTCAATACACTGCGGGTGAAAAGTGATAATGCACAGATACCGATATCACACTCGGAATTATCGGAGATATAACTTCTGGGGAAACATTACTAACTGCTCGCACTCTAAAATTTTTACTGCTTTGCAGGGACGCAGACAAGGCTTTTTGAGGGCATGTTTTACTAAACTGTATATCATCATCTCTAAAACTAGATATAATTTACAGAAAAGTAGTGATTTCGTGGGGCAGGAGCTCTGGATTGCCAAGGCCTGCATTTTGTGTATGTCCCTGCTACTCTGAATTGTCATAAGCTCCTCTTTAAATGTAAGACGTAAAATGTAAATAAGAAACGTATAACATAGAATACAATATATATAGAAAATATATTATAAATTAGAAATACAGTAGAAAATAATTATAAAACATAATGTTGAAGGTCAAACATTTTTTTTTGTAAACAATCATACTTGAATGTAAAATATACTTTTAAAACAATTTTCCATTTATGCAAGATTACAAACAAGTGAGGACTGCCATTTGGTCGCCACGATCTCTTTGAACCAGAAATCTATGAATTTGACCACCAATATTTTTCGTATTCTATTTTTATTTTTTTTTTAAAATTATAACCCCTTTCCCTCCCTGTAATGGTTTCAGTGTCTTAACCCCCACGGTACATTGTTGAGATGGTACTTTATACGTATAGTAAATTCGTTTGAAATTCCACCAAGAGTCAATGTTACACTGTACGTTTTTTCTGAGTCTGACTCTCTCTCTCTCTCTCTCTCTCTATACATATATACATACATTACAGTAAGAACTGAATTTTGTATTAACGCCTGACAGTCGTCGTTGTGCAAGCATTCATGATAATATACCGTAGGTAAATAAGTTACATTAAGGTTGTAAGATTTAATATCAAGTTTGAAACATCGCAAGTTAAAGAAACGCATGTAATAACAAATATCATATTTGAAAATAATTTCGAATTAAACTAGCTGTGACTACATTACTTCAAAATTGAATTTGTGGAATGCACAGTATGAACGTAGCTCAAAGAAAATAATCAATAAGAATGGTCTTGATTCGAAGCTCGGACCATACAAGTAGAAGTAACTTACATTAACCATTCACGTAACAGACAATGACGCACAGGTTTGGCACTACTTTATCAGATGGTTCTATCAAATGTAACCTAATTAACACAATAGCAACAAATTTTACTGTCCTAAAAAGTGTTCTGAACAAGGAGAAGTTCATTATGCACATTGTTACTAAGTTACAAGAGGTTTATATCCTATCAGAACGGCGCATCCACCAAGTCAACTTTTGGAATATCCCATTAAGTTAGCTTTCAACGTAGCTAAAGGAAACGTATGTGCATGAGTACAGAGTTCTCTGTAGCAGAATGGATAAAGTCATAGTTCGATAACTACAAGGTTCGCGGTTCGAAACCCGTCTCGGAAGCTGCAGATTTTTTAAATTCTTAAGTCCTCAGTTCTCAAGATCTTTCTCTCCATTCGTAATCATCTGATGCTCTCAAAAGTGTTCTCCACCTTAATTCGACAATTGCCTAATGTGATCCTCGCAGTTCGAAACCTTCCCTTCTTCTGTTTCACAAAATCACAATTTTCGTCATAATACGAATGCTATCCGATCATTTTCCCCCAGTTCTAAATCTGTGTATATAAATCATTCTTCTCTGTCTCCATATTTAATCTCTCTCTCTCTCCGTCCCTCTCAATGTCGCCCAGAAACCAAATGTAAGCTCTCTAGCAATGTGCTATCGTAACTCTATAGGTTTGTTGCTAAAAGCAGTGTCATTTTAGATTTTATTCGGAAGGGGGGGGGAGAGTCTCCGCCGACAAAAATTTTTCACTTTTTTATTCGAGACTTTAGAAAGCACAAAACTTACTGCCGTTATTGGCAATTTCCATAGACTTCTTAGGGAGCATCTTACTAGCTTGCAGTCTTTAAAGAAGGGAAAGAATGAAACTAAAGGTATTAGTGAAGCTGTGGAAAGATTGTGAGACTTAAAAAAAAGGCTTTTAAAAGATATTTCAGAACAAACGAATGAAAAAGACTAGTTTAGAACTATAACATTGTAAACTTGATTCCTGTTTTTTTTTTTTTTTTTTTTCGTCTGAATGGAAAGAGTGTACAACGTCACACACACTCCTTTAGACAAGGAGAGATGGAGGAGGGGAGGAGGTGCAGTTGGATCGTACTAGAAGCAACTAATCGATTGAGACATATATTTCTGGATGCACAAGAAAACGGGGCAAGAGTTTGTTATTAATTTGGACTTAAAATTTTTGTAACAATTTCTATGCCGCGAACTGTACCTGAATTGCTGGACGTCCTCGCGAAGCATGTACAAACAATTTCATGTACAAAAAGGTTGAAAACACGTACAAACAATTTCTTGCGTGAAGGGAAAATTTAAAACGTTTGCGAATTTTGTAATAAAAAAAAAAGTTCAATAAACATAAATGCATAAATAGCTCATTATTTGTAAAGTAAATGTATTTTGTTGTCACGCAACAAAATTAAGATGGGCAAAATAACTTAAATTCAGTAAAGTTAACAATATAGTAGTGCCCATTCAAAGCGTAATTGCTATTGTTTAAGCAGGTATGAGTAAAAGTAGCATATGTAATTTTAAAAGCTATCAATAGGTGCAGATAAATTAAAAAACTAAGTTTATTAGGAAAACAGTCCCTTTTCACATAGCAATCTATCTTTAAATTTCCCTTATCCTTCCTCTTCCTTCATAGTTTGTAACTTTACTTCTCACTGTAAGAAAAATAAATAAATAAATAAATTAAAAAAAAAAAAGAAGCGAATTCAGGAAAGTTCACAAACATCGTCTGACACTCCCCCATCTTTCCGTCCGTACGCAGTTCTGTTATAAACAAACATTAAGTTATATGTCTTAAAAAAAACAGAAAGGAAAAAAATCTATCGTCAAGTTTCCAAAAAGCAGTGCTCATCAGGTCTCAAGAAAACAAGATGTCATAAAATCAAAACACAAACGAAAAATAAATAATATACCGTTTATGTAAGTTGTCACTCTCAGTAACAAAAAATTAAAGTAAAGATGAATAATTATTGAATAAAAATACAACTAAATCATGTGCCAATGTATAAAATACTCTTCCTACCCTTATAGATGAAAATCGCGTATCCAATGTATGGAATACTCTTCCTTTCCTTGTAGATGAGGATCTCAAGCGTCAAATGTCAATATTATAATCTTGTAATTTAAACTGTAAACAAACCTTGTTCCTATACAGACTTCACTCGTAAACATGCTAAAAGTGATTAAACAATTGAAAGACTATAAATAATCCATTACATTAAACGTCACCCAGTTCAATTATAAGATTTTAATCATGCATTCAAGCCGACCAATAAAAGATTTCAATTTAAGTTATAATAAATACCAATGTGTATATTTGTTATGTTTTCAGCGAAGGTTAGATTTAAACCCCTATTCTTACGTTCTTAAATTAATTTTTGATTGTCAAACGTCTTCAAAATAAAATCGAATGTTATGTTCAACGAAAATTAATTCTTAAATACTCAAAGAAATTATACTATTGTTGCAATTCAAAAGTAAGGTCTTGATTGCAAAAACTGGCCTTCTAGTAACACAAAAAAGCATTTAAAAACAAAATCATTTAATAATAATGTAAATGCTTAATCTTATATTTCAATTAATAAATCTAAAAGGCTCTCAAAAATAAATAAAACGTAATAATAATAAAATAAATAAAATACTATAGTATATAATACAAATTATAGATCTATAGGACGGTGCCTTCTATTTAAGCATTAAATAAGCAAAATTAGAAAAACTAAAATCAATTAATGGAAAAAATCCCTAATTACCCATTTTCCTAAATAAAAAACAAGTACAACGATACAATAATTGCATCATTGTTCTGCTCGTTTCATAAAAGAAAAGGTACAATAGCATTACAATTTCTTTAAAAAAAAGATAAACTTTACATCTCACTGTAATAACAATAATTAGTTTTGTTACATTAAAGTGAAAACTAACTTCTATTAAGGTCCGCATTATCAAGATATGTATTGCAATTGTTTGCAATATAATTTCGCAACAGCGTTCTTTATTACCGATGCTACTTAAATAGTATGCTATCACAGGAAAGAATACGAAAATACCTCCCTATGTATTAGTTTAACAAAGTATTCAACTAGTAAATTAAAACTACTGTTAACAGTAAAAAACGTTCTATTTGCCGTAAAAACGTGTAAATCTCTTACATCAACATCAAATTAAACCTAACTCTAAGTTTGTAAAATTGAAATTGCTTCTCCAATAACAGGATTAATTACATTATAGTATTTAAAGGATATTACACAATTAAATAATTAAGTATATAAACATGTCTGGAATAAAAGATTTCCTATAAGCAGCGGCACAATAAGAAAATACATTAATAATATGCACACCACAGAATAGGTACTAAAGTGGTCAATAACATGTAAATTCACCACAAGCTATTTTACATTAATTCCATATAAACCCCTTGCATAATCACTAGATTCAAACAAATGATAAACAAATAAAAGTTAATTTAAGATTCTTGATAGCCTTAATTGTTCGCGCAAATTCAAGATGTTGAAATAGTGATAAAATCTGCTTCTCTTCAGTGAAATAAACAAAACACTGAGGATAAGTAAAAACGTCCCTGATAATACGAAAATTTAATACTTCTATCACGGTATTTAAAAAAAAAAAAAAAAAAAAAAAAAGTGTCTCAAATATAATGGGAATTCTTGCCAACATTATCTAATAAAAATACTTTAATCACAATCCAAAATCTTTTATCAAAACATGTAGTAGTCACTGTTTTGTTTAACAAAACGATAAAACAGTCGATTAAGGTTAATAATCATGTAGTAAAGTAATCTAACAAATGCTTCACAAATTGTAATGCAAATTACCTTAATAAAATTAAAATGTAATAAATTACTAAACATGAGGAAATAACCTGTCTTGGAGCAATGCGATCTAAAATGTAGTTATGTCTAGTTCAGATTCTTAACATTACGTATCAGCATATCAATGGATAAAATGTGCTATTCCAGTATATAATATAACCGTACTCCCTTCTATTTTCTATATTCATTTAGAATTTTGTCTGCAATATGTAATAGCTGTACATTCTACTGTTCTATTTTTCTTTTTATTTTCTTTAATTAAATATTATGTAATTCCTGTTGTTGGTTAATCATATTTAATTATGCTATGGGATGTTTAAAAGAACGGCCGATCTCCCCTTTTAATTGAGAAGTTACCAATTGTTTATATTGTATATATATATATGTCTGTTTCGTTTATTTCGTCTGTTTAATATGTGTGTTTTGTATATTCTTAAATCCCAATAATAGAATATTGTAAATGGAAAATTCCTATTAACATTGGATATCGTAGGAGACTTCAAAAGTGAGACAAAATCAAAGCTGTAATTCAGAACAGGATATAAAAGAGATTTTTGGAGATGTTTGTTAGGAAATGGTCACCAGACTTTACACGTGATGAGGACTTAAGCACTGAATATCAATGTGTCAATTTTTTTAATATAAAAAATAATGTTTACGAAAAGGGAAAATACTTAAAAGTCTATGTGCGCACGCAGCTATGGTGTTGGGTGCATAAAAGGGTGTATATGGAAAGTTAACAATGGTGACCAAAGTCTAAAATAGTCATAAAATCTGACGTAAGTTGTAAAAACTTGTTATGTTTTTAGCATTTACTATAAATGTCATGTGTCTCCAAAAACTAACGTAACTTCGTAGACACACGTCGTACTATGTAACAAGGGAGTCCGTCGGTCAATCTCTTTTTCGGCATTTGTAAGTCTAAATTAACCGACGGACTTCAACTGTAACTTTACTTTTCTTTTAATCTTCGTTTTATCAAAAAACTGGGCAAAATAATTCGTCTCAATTATTCAGAATGCTTGCTAACCTATGGATATGTCTGCAGCTAAAGATTAAGAGAGACTTAATACGATTATTGTTTATTCACGTGTGACCGCTCGCATACTGTTAATCCTAAAGTTGAAATTAAAAAGTACGTTTCGCTCTCGTACTGGAGCTGCAAAAGATAAAAAATGGTGTCAGGTGTGGGGTGCACTTGTGAGGTGGCCGTGGAGTCACCTGCAGATTAACCCGTTCGGTCGCCTATATAATAGTCCAGTGGACAACTTCTGAGGTTGTTGTGAAGTATTCAAACAGTTTTGAAAAAATCCAGATGAAAGTCCTGTGGTGTAAATGCAGGGATCCAGTGGTTCAGATCCGAGCAGAAAACCGAGCAAGTACGGAGACGAAGCCCAAACAATAGTTGAACATCGGATGCTGAACTATTACAAATTAAAGGAAAGTATGAGAAGCTAAAAACACATGCAGCACAGGGAAGTAACTTCCACCATGTAAGTTATGTTACAGCACATCGAAACAATAGACTGAACAGTGGTTTGTGTTTTTATGTTTACAGCCAAGTTCTCTTGTGTGGAAGGAACTTCCTAGGACTAACATCTCAGCGCCCTGCCATGGAGAGAACCATAGTGCATCTTACTACAGCGAACAGTTATGTGAGTACAATCTTTTTCAATTTATTATTAGGAAGAAACTCCTGTGTGTGTCCCTGTAAGATTGAACTGTATTTCATCTCCCCGTGTATTAATGCACAGGTGAAATAACAGAAACCATTTTGTATCACGGATTGTGTATAAATTGGTCAACAAACATTTATATCACGGATTGTGTACAAACTGGGAGTGTTTTTTAGTCCATACAATTTATGCTTTATTTTGGGGAAATAACGTTTTATTTCTGATTAAAAAATAGTATTGTAAGGGCAATTTGTAATAGCTCACAAAACTAGAGTCACGATTGAGGAGCAGTAAGAATGAAATCCTTTAAATGTGTAAAATTAAAATAACGGGCCGAGCTAAGTTAAAAATATTAGTTGTGTAGTAAAAGACATGGGAAAAGTTAAATATTTTTAAAAAATATTTATCACTACAGCCTATCCGTCGGCTATTATGTCTGTCAGTAAAAAGAAGGGCAAAAGTATTACCAACTGAGTGTGTAAAAAATAACTCTTCGAAATTTGATGAAAAACAAGGAAAAGTAAAACATTAAATTGTTTTCATTACTTAAAAGGGCAAAAAGACAAGGCCCTACATTAGAAATTAATTCATAATGCTCATTTCCTACTAACATTGTTAACAATTAAATGTGTGTAAATAGTGCTCGGTGCTGTTGCAGTAATATAAGTGCTCGTTGTTTCACATTGTGTTCTGTAAATAAATCCCAGGTTAAATCGGGAATAGGACCACCAGTCGAAGGGTAAAAACCCTTGGTAATCACTTCTGTAACTAAACGGAAAGATAGGTCCGCAAGTCGAAGGGAAAAACCCCTTAATAATCTTGTCATGAAATGTAGCCAGGTAGGAAGTGATTACGGTAGTTGTTTGGCGAGAGAAAACTAAGGAGGAAACAACAGACAACCCTCAGTAAGTTAAGAGATAGGTATACCTAGAAAAAAAAGAGGACAAGATAGTGTCCCCGAGAACAGTAAGTCAGAAGGGAGACTCACGGGGAAAACGGAATCTGTGGGGACGAAGGTATAGTGTCGTCCAATAATAAGGAAAAACATGAAATCTTTGAGTTTTGCGTCCCACGATTATGCCGGTGAGGCTAAAGGAGACAGTGATGATGAGTAATGAATGAAATGGTGGAATGAAGAAAGTGGGAGGAAACGGGAGAACCCCGAGAAAACCCACGTACACTGTGTTTGTCCACCACAAAGTTCACTTGGCGGGGGCTGGGATCGAACCCGGGACCCCAAGCTCCAGAGGTGAACGCTCTACCGCTGAGCCACCGCGGCCCCTCCAATAATAAGGAGTCTGCAAGAAGACTCGAGGTAAAAATGGCGCCAGATTCCGTTGAAAATGGGAAGCCATTGCCAACTAAAGTAAAGAAGGTGGAAAGGCTACTGCCACCTCGGGGCATGGTAATCCCATGCAGGAGGATCTCCCTGCCCCCTTAATTGAGGAAATTTGTTACTTATACAAATTTCCGTAGACAATATTATCTTATTTAGGTTTACTTTTCCTTTCATATTTGATAATTTACCTTTTCAGTTTGAAATGGTGCAACATTAATGTTTGAAGCATTTCATTTAGTTATATGCAGTACCTAACTTTTCGCATACGCACTGATATGCCTTAACTCATTACGAGAATTTACTTATTATGAATACTTTTATATATATTCATGGTAATAATCGTTTATTTTTAAAATAAGATATTATTGAGGCAAGTATAATACAATAAAATTAATCAAAATACTATTAGCCACCAGCAGGTTACCAAAAGTGGAATAACTACACTCCGCGTATAATATTTTAAACTATTGATTAGTTTTTTAATTTTTTTGTTATATTTTGATTTTTAATTTTTTTGTATCTTACATTTTGGTAATTAGTGTGATTTAAGTTTAAAGCCGGATTACTATATTATGAATACATTTGTTTTTCACTTACATTAGTATGGAATGTGTTGGAAATTTTTGTACAGTAACCATTTTGTAAACTATACAATCCACCTTTAATTTCAAAATTTCTCTACTAACTACAATTACATCGTGTTTATGTGCTGTATGAAGTATGACTCCATTTACGGTTTAGAAGTAACATGACAATTTATTATATTTTAGCGTAAGGAGAATACACTTACAACTGTATTGTGTTACAGCTTGGTGAACTGTTAAGTTTTTGTAATTTAGCTTTGCAGTTTTATATAAACGGGTGACTATAAAGGAAAGGTTTAACTTACAGTTTAACCAATAATAAGGTATAGAAACACCTTATTTACATTATTAGCTAAGCAGAGGGTTGTTTTAACTGATTTCAAAATTATATATTAGTTTGAAAGTAGAATAAACACAAGTGTGTTTAAGCAATATTTAGCGAGAATCGCATTAACTTAAACAACTTGCATAAACGAAATTGTTAAAGATAGTTAAATTATATACAATAAGATACTATCTCAAAATGCTACATTTTTAACATTAAAACCATATTTATACCTGGAGGCATCTGGTAACAATAATTTCACTTTGAGTATACTGAAATAGGAATATTTTTGGCTTGTTTTAATATATTTTTAATGCTAGTTACATGTTGTAAAATTACTTTTCTTTTATATTTAAAACTGCTTTTAGCGAACATTCACATTTTACAGACAATTCTTTCAATAGAATTTTGACAACTCTATAGTATTTTGGTTTATATTTAAATAAAAGAAATTAACTACCTTTTAGAAGTTATTTTTGTTTTAAAACTTGTTTATTTTGAGCAACATCTGCAAATAATATTTAAGGTAAACAAGATAAGGTTACGAGAACTAACTGTTTTGTACTTGGTTTTCAACAATCAAACTTTTTTGGTTTTAATATTTATTTTACAATTGTATTATTAAACATCTCCTTTATTTACGATACCAAACAGTACCTTATACACTTCTTCAATCAACTGAACACAGTTTTTTTTCTTACTGTAAGTCCGTTGGTACTATTAGAATTACCTCATTCTGGCAAATTTCACTTATTTATTTTACCAATGTAATTATTTATTTGCCAAATATGTTATAATTTGTATAATTAACAAGGTTTATTTTACAAGGACGACAACTTGCACCAATTCAAACGCTTGATGGAGGGCAGTAAGATTTACATAGGAAAATATTGAATATTTTTCTTACAATTTTAATAATTTCTGCAAAATTGTTTTAGTTTTGTAGTTGAATTTTCCTCTTAACATTTCTTTTTGTAGAACACACAAAAATGGCAACTATGCGAAATAGAAAGACAGTTTTCATCTATTTAAGTACTCAAAAGTCTCATTAAAACATTATTATTATTTGAAATAATATGTAATTTAAGCCCCTTAGTAGGCATGTTTCTTCTTGCTCACCTCATCCCAATACAAATTCATGCTTACCATTCTCTTCCTAGTTTCTGTAACTTTATCAAAACAAACTCAGACACGCCGTTTCAGCAATTAACAAACTTCCCTATTGACCAAGATAATTTTGATGAGCTAGTCACCCACGTGCGGAGCACCAGGAAGAAGCGAGAGCAGGGAAGTAGAACAAAACCAGGGGACACGGGACCCTCGAGGAGGAGTGTGACAGAAGCCGCCAGAAACACACTTTGGACCGCTATTCAGAAGAGTCGTCTTAACAGCAATTGGGAGACGGTTAGCACTCCGGGGCCCTCACCATCCATTGCATGACAGAAGTGTCACTCCAAAGAGGCCAGGACATCTGGGAGCTGTTGCCCTGAGGTCGAGAGGTCCTTCACTCTCGAACGTGAGGTCCGGGATCGATACCAGACGGAAACACTCAACGGATTGGAGGATAAGGCTTCACCCGATATTTAAAGAGGCTCATCACATCGAAATGGCTGAGGTACAGTAAAATCCTTTCCTTTTCTAACCTTTGCGTCTCTGTGATATTTTCTATTAAAAAAACATGCATTTCATTTCATTCATCCCCAATTAATTACTCAAGCGCTGTACTGCTCAGATCCCCATGTACTTTCTCTCTTGCCATGCGAAGTAATATCCCCATGTTCGTTAGTAAGAACTGACAATTGAAACAATTAACTGTGGTTGCAGCCCCACAGCACAGTATAGCAAGGGAATTTACAGTTCAAATCCTAAAACGATTTGAAGTGTACCTGACCAGCTGACCAGAAACCAGATTTTGCCGAAGGGAACTACAACGCTATTCATTTCAATGCGCAAAGCCTTCTTTCAAATTTCGCGGAAATTAAAAGCATTGTATCCTCTTTTAAACATGTGCATGCAGTACTTATTTCTGAGTCTTGGCTACAGGATTCCCTCTCAAACAACCTCGTTCATTTATCAGGTTTCCATGTCTTTACAAACAATAGAAAGGGTAAAAGCGGCGGGGGTGTGGCAATATACTTACGAGACAATTTCCAGGTCAAACTTCTGTCTCAGTCAGCTGGTGTATATAACAGTAGTTCAGAATATATTATACTCGAAGTCACTGTAGGTCACCAGACATTGCTTTTGAGTGTTGTGTATCGTCCCCCCTCCCCCCGTACATCTTTCATAAACTTTGTTGACGATATTGCAAAACATTTACCCAATTATCAGCATTTCATAATAATGGGTGATACAAATTGGGATCTTTTAACAACGAAAGACGAAGTCTTGCAATATCGGGATACGATCTCGGGCCTTAACCTTGCTATCTGTCCTCTTGGTCCAACCCATCACATAAGGAACTCAGCATCATGGATAGATGTGGTACTGGTATCCAAGGAAGAACATGTAATTAGCCACGGTCAAATCCACACACCGGGCATCTCGTACCATGATATGTTATATATATCCTACAAACTTCGAGTTCCGCAATATAAAGCTAAATTCACATCATCCAGAGACTTTAGGTACATGAATGATGTAGACCTGAACATCGACGCTGCCTACTTGCCGTGGCACTCAATAAACTGCCTCCCTACAGTTGACGAGCAGGTAAATACTCTAAATTCTTTAATAATAAATGTGTATGATAGACACGACCCTGTAGTTAAGAAACGTGTTTCGCGACCCCCATCACCATGGTTAACCGATGAATTACGTTCGTTAATGGCGCGGAGAAATAAAGCTTATAGCGTATACAGGAGACATGTTAAAAATAGTGATCCTTCCAGTGATAGCACAATAAATCCCAATACAAAATTCGAAAACTATAGGATATTAAGAAACCGTTGCACTCAAGAAGTAAGGAAGGCAAAACGGCGCTTTGCCTATGAAATACTTGAATTCGAAAATAATGGAGCAGTTCTTTGGAAACGGCTAAAAGTATTAGGTGTTGGGAGAAACATAGCCAAGAACGCAGTTAACTATACGCCAAAGAATTAAATCTAAAGCCACTGGTACAGATGATATTTCAATAACCATGATCAGGAAAATCCTACCGCATGTACTTAATCCTATCACTGACATTTTTAATTACTCTCTTACCACAGGTACTTTTCCCACAGTATGAAAACTCGCTAAGGTCCGCCCACTTCCAAAAAAGAACAACGCTGATAATATTGCAGACTATCGTCCTATCAGTGTTCTTTCCGTGCTTTCAAAAGTTTTTGAATATATTGTAAATGATCAAATTCGGGAATACTTAACAACAAATAATTTATTGGATACATTTCAATCTGGTTTTCGAAGTACTCATAGCACATGCACTGCACCAGTAAACGTAACGGAGGATATAAGATGGGCTATTGATAACAGAAAACTGACGCTCCTTACTCTACTTGACTATAGTAAGGCATTTCAAACGATTGATTTTTACATATTACTTCAGAAATTATCATTATTGTTTAATTTTTCTGAATCAGTGTTTAAATGGTTTCATTCTTACCTTCACGAACGTAAACAAAGAGTAGTGATCAATCAGGATCACATATCGACATGGCATTGTATCAACAGTGGAGTGCCGCAGGGTAGCGTACTAGGTCCCCTTCTCTTTGCCCTTTACATTAATGATCTCCCTAAAATTCTCACCTATTGTAAATACCATATTTACGCTGATGATTTTCAGTTATATTCTTCTTTTCCCCAACAAGATATTAATAATGCGATTGAGAAAATAAATACTGAGTTAAATAAAATCAGCGACTGGTCTACGGCTCATGGGTTAAAATTAAATGCAACAAAATCGCAGTGCATCTTAATTGGCTCCCCAAGAATTCTTTCTTCTATTAATATCTATCAGCTCCCAAATATAAAATTGTCCAATACTGTTATTCCTCTACAACTGTCAAAAATTTGGGAGTCATAATAAATCAAAATCTCTTCTGGTCAGATCAAATAAATGGAGTTTATAAGAGAGCATTTAGTGCCCTACATACGTTAAATCGACTAAGAAATTTCTTACCAATATCTTTGAAGATCAAACTTGTCAAGGTACTGGTGTTCCCACATCTTGACTATTGCGACTCAGTCTATTCTGATCTAACAGAAAATCGATCAAAGCGCTTGCAAAGAGTGCAAAATGCCTGCATTAGATTTATTTTCAATACAACTTACACGGAACATCTCACATCTTTTTATAAAAAACTGTCATGGCTGACGTTAGTTGGAACAAGAAATTTACATAATTTACCCTATTGTACAAAATACTTACTACGTCAGAACCATCGTATCTAGCCCGTAGATTTTTATATTTATCAGACTTTCATACTAGAAGCACAAGATCACAAGATAATTTCTTGCTCCCCATACCCAGTCACAATTCTGATTCATACTCAAAATCCTTCACAGTAAGTACTACACGCCTCTGAAACAGTTTACCTCAATTAATACACAACGTTTCCACAGTTGCCAAATTTAAAAAATCTGTAAATTCACTTCTCTTAGGAGATACTGGTAGCACATGAGGAATCTTCGTTTTACCAGATTATTAATAACCCACATATGAACACACAACCAATAGGTAACCTATGTTAATTTGTACAGCTTCTATATTCATACTTCTAGTACCGCTATATGCAATATGCAATTTTAGGTTTCTCCATGTTATTTTTGTTTCCTCTATTGTACATTATTTTTCAATTTTTGTTTTTGAAGTGCTTAACCATTTTTTTACTTAAGTAGTATATTCTTTTTTATGTGGTTCTATTCTTTTGTAATTGTTAATATTTTCTATATATTGGTGTTTTTTCTTAATATATATAATTTATGCACGTGGTTAAGTGCTCGGAGAAGGCTTCGCCACGTAAAAGAAGTCATAAATAAATAGAATAAATAAAACTGTATACGGGCCACTCCAAACAAACTTCACTTTTTAAAATGTACTTCACGTATTATATTATAAACCATTACTTTAAATTGAAACAGAGAGGAATTATCTTTCCACAAAACTCAACCTATCGTTTTTAAGCACTACAGCGTATTTCTAATATTTGTCTCCCTAGAGTTTTGATAAAATTTCCATACGCAAAATGATCTTTAATGAGAATTATTTGCAATAATGTCTGGGAATACTTGCAACTATTGCAGACAAAATTTTAAATGAATATAGAAAATAGAAGGGAGTACGGTTATATTATATACTGGTATGACACACTTTATTTATTGATATGCCGATACGTAATGTTAAGAACCTGAACTAGACATAACTACATTTTAGATCGCATTGCTCCAAGACAGGTTATTTCCCCATGTTTAGTAATTTATTACATTTTAATTTTATTAAGGTAATTTGCATTACAATTTGTGAAGCATTTGTTAAAGATTACTTTACTATATGATTTTTAACCTTAAGCGACTGTTTTACCGTTTTGGTTAGACAAAACAGCGACTACTACACGTTTCGACAAATTATTTTGGACTGTGATTAAAGTATTTTCATTAGATAATGTCGGCGAGAATTCTCATTATATTTAAGATACATTTTTTTTTTTTTTAAATACCGCGACAGAAGTATTAAATTTTCGTATTATTAGTGACATTTTTACTTATCCTCAGTGTTTTGTTTATTTCACTGAAGAGAAGTAGATTTTATCGCTATTTCAATATCTTCTTGAATTTGCACGAACAATTAAGGCTATCAAGTATCGTAAATTAACTTTTATTTTTTGTTTCAGTCCTCTATATTTAGATTTTGCCATAATCCCAATCACACAATAATAAACAAAAATATCATTTTATACTGTATATGTCTTCGAAGTAGCAATTATTAACATTCAGAAAATGTTTATATTTATTTTAGATAAAAAAATTTCATCCAGCTTGGGTGAAGATCGGAAGGAGTTTAATATGCTAATGGCATTGCCTCTTTGTATGGCTAAGCTTATCCTTTGTGTCAAAAAGTAACCACTTCTAGGATCTCCTGATTTGTTAATTAATTTTGATCCTAATTCCTTTAAAAACATTCTGGCTTCTTTGCTAAGAACGCCCATTGTTTCCGTGGCAAACGCAAGAAAAATGTGATCTTCTTTAAGTTTTGAATATTTAGAACGTTTCCGCATATACACTGTCTCTGCTGCACTTCACTACACACTTTTACTTATTTATTATTTGTTTGAATCTAGTGATTATGCACGGGGTTTATATGGAATTAGTGTAAAATAGCTTGTTGTGAATTTACGTTATTGACCACTTTAGTACCTATTCTGTGGTGTGCATATTATTTATGTATTTTTCTTATTGTGCCGTTGCTTATAATAAATATTTTATTTCAGACACGTTTATGTATTTAATTATTTGATTATTTAATATTCTTTAAATACTATAATGTAATTAATTCTATTTTTGGAGAAGCAATTTTAATTTTACTAACTTAGAGTTAGGTTTAATTTGATGTTGATATAAGAGATTTACACGTTTTTACGGCAAATAGAACGGTGTTTTTTTTTTTTTTTTTTTTTTTTTTTTACTGTTAACAGTAGTTTTAATTTACTAGTTGAATACTTTGCTAAACTAATACATAGGGATGTATTTTCGTATTTATTCTTGTGATAGCATGCCATTTAAGTAGCATTGGTAATGACGAACGCTGTTGCGAAACTATTTTGCAAACTACAACTGCACTATATATCTTAAAAATGCGGGCCTTAATAGAATGTACTTTTTGCTTTTGTTTAGATAAATTTTATCTTTTTCTTTTTCCAAAGGGACCGTAATGCTATAGTATTTTCTTTTGTATGAATAACCATAAAAATGACACAACTGTAAACGTTGTTGGATTTGTCTTTTATTTAGGAAAATGGGTAATTAGGGATTTTTTTTTTATTAATTGGAAATAATAGTTTCCCTAGTTTTGCATATTGAAGGCCTAAACAGAAGGCACCGTGCTATAGGTTTATAATTTATATTATAGATTATAGTCCTTTATTCATTTTATTATTAGTACTTTTTATTTATTTTTTAGAGCCTTCCAGATTTAATAATTGAAATGTAAAATTAAGCATTTACATTATTATTAAATGATTTGGCTTTTAAAGGCTTTTTTATGTTACTAGAAAGCCAGGCCTAGCGTCTGCCTTGGAAGTTAATACAAACATTTTTGCTTTAAAATATTTTAAGATATGTATCTAAAGCTGACTTAAAACAGATTTTTTTGTTTTTGCAATCAAGATAATACTTTAGAATCGTATTAATAATATACTTTTTTTTTATTTATTTTTAGTATTAAAGAATTAATTTTTGTTGAATGAAGGCTACAAATTCGATTTTATTTTGAAGACAATTAGAAATTAATTAAAGAACGTAAGAACAGGAGTTGAAAATTAACCTTTGCTGGAAACAACAAATATACACATTGGTATTTATTATAACTTAAATTGAAATCTTTTATTGATTGGCTTGTGTGCATGATTGAAATCTGGAAATCGAACTCGGTGACGTTTAAGGTTAAGAATTATTTATAATTTCCCAACTGTTTAATTACTTTTAGCACTTTTTACTAATGGAAACCGTATAGAAACTTAAGGTTTAATTACGATTTAAAATTACGAGCCTATACTTATTGACACTTAACGCTTTAGATTTTGATCTATAAGAGAAGGAAGAGTATTTTACACATTGGCACATGATTTAGTTGTATCCTGATTTAATAATTATTGATTTTGATTTTAATTTTATTGTTAATGAGAGTGTGATAACTTACATAAACGGTATATTATCATTTATCTCTCGTTTATGTTTCGATTTTATGACATTTTGTTTTTTGCCCTCGTAATACACTTTAGCTTACTGCCTAACATATAGTGGAATTTTAAGTTACTAAAATATTGCTGGCAATTTTTGATTATTTATGTTTGAGAAGTGACAGTTTTATCTTAAGTATTAAGTTTAATAAGGATGCTTATTTACTGGCTACGTTGGGTTGTTAGATTATCTTCCCAAAACCCCAAAAACATTTTGGAGGGTCATTATTTTAGTTTTCTCAACACACCAAGGCCAAGGGTTGAAGAATTAAGTATTTTAAGATGTATTTGTAATTTAAGACAAGGATACTGATAATTATTTGCTTCAGTGACCCAATTTCCTAAAATACTCTTTTTCAAAGATTTGATTTTCCTGTTTTTTTATTTTTTAAATATACTAGTTAATAAATTTTTTATGACCTGATGGGCACTGTGTTTTGGAAACTTGACGATAGTTTCTTTTTCTTTCTTTCTTTTTTTTAAAACATATAACTTAATGTTTGTTTGCAACACGACTGTGTACGGACGGAAATATGGTGGAGCGTCAGAGAATATCTGTGAACTCCCCTGACCTTACTTTGGATTTTTTTTTTCTTTAACAGTAAAAGTAGAGTTACAAACTATGAGGGAAGAAGAAAGGATAAGGGAAATTTAAAGACAGATTGCTATGTAAAAATGAACTCTCTTTCTAACAAACTTTCAGTTTTCGAATTTATCTTTACCTATTGACAGTTTTTGTACTCATATATGCTACACACGCCATACTATGTAACTCGGGAGTCCGTCGATTCATCTCTTTTTCGGCATTTATAAGTCTAAATTAACCGACGAACTTCAATTATAACTTTACTTTTTAAAATTTAATTCTACAATAAAGTAAAATATCAAATTCGTCTCTATTATTTAAAGTACTTGCTACCCTATGGATCTGTCTGCAGCTAAAAATTAAGAAAAACTTAATATGTTTGTTGTTTATTCATGTATAACCGCTCGCATACTATTAATCCTGAAGTTGAAATTATAAAGTACGTTCCGCTCGCGTACTGGAGCTGCAACAAATCCCTCCCGAAACAAAATCGTAAATACTCCACTGTATATATTTCCAATTCATTATTATTATTATTATTATTATTATTATTATTATTATACTTCAGTATTTAAAATTTTAATACCAGAACAAATAACGATCTCGGTTACAGGGTTGGCTGGTTTAAACCAGCTGGTTTTTTGAAACAAGCCAACTGGTTTAAACCAAAAAACGGAAAATGTTAGTAAAAGTGTAAGTGTTTGTAAAACCTTGATGAACACACATTTGTGGGTTATCACGTTTCACTCCCGTATATTATTCATATTATATTCAGACCTAAATTCCTCATTCATTACTCAAAAAGATATACTACAAAAGCAACTTTTTTTTTTATAAGTTTATAAATGTTTATTTTGTGTTGTTTTTTTTTGCAGTTATTATTATTGTTATGAAATTGCAATCAAAGAAAAATCTAAATATTGTTTTGTTTCAATGTTTACTATTGATAAGATACATCGAAATGCCGTACTTTGTGTGTGTGTGTGAGGGGGGGGGGGTCATACAGACCCCACGAGAGGCATTTAGTGAAATGAGAAGTATCTGTGGTATCTATTTAGGTATAAATGAGTCTGAGCCAAAGTGGACTCAAATAATTCGTATCTTTATTCACTTTTCTTACTGATATGCAAATTAACTCGTTGTATCTCTTTAATTTGGACCAATAAAAGTCGTTATTAACTAACTTGAACTAAATTAGTTCTTCCGTACTCCGTAGTACTTTGAAATTGTGCATATGTAATTCTGTATAATGGTTTCACTTGTACAACTGTTTATCTTTTTGTCCTTCTGAAATGACTCTTGGCAGTTATATTAAGAAGCATGTAAAGATCAGAACAACGTATTTTTATTAGGATTCCTTCGTGAGTGAGTCGGCAGACGTATCGCATTTGTGGCCAATTAGTCCAGGTTCCGAGTTCAAATGGAGGACAATTTCTCTCGGATGTAACTTGAGAAGCGGATTTTATTCCGCTTTCAGCAGATGTGACCCCTTCCAGCATAACCCGGTCGTTGCATAATAACATCAAGGCGAAACAAACTTATTTCTGCCCATATATGATATGAATATATAGAGGAAATAATTAAAAAAAAAAAAAAAAAACGATTTTTTTTAAAAAAAAAACCATGGTTTTTGCCACCGCTGCTCGGTTATCACCTGTCATCCCCTTTTTCGACATTTCTAGATCAAAACAAACATCTACCTCGAACATCATTTAATTAAAGCAAACATTTACATAATTATGGTACTTGAAATATCTATTTCGTGAAGACTTACCCCTTTATCTTTGGACGTTGTTTCTGGTCCAGGTTCTTTACTAAAAACCATTTCATAAAATAGGACCCACAATCAATATGTTTATAAATACATTAAATTATAAATTAATAGTGTAATACCTAACTTAACCTAAGAACCATGTATACCTAACCTAATGAGTATGGATACCTTACC
This sequence comes from Thermobia domestica, assembly GCF_964235325.1. Lineage (NCBI taxonomy): Eukaryota > Metazoa > Arthropoda > Insecta > Zygentoma > Lepismatidae > Thermobia > Thermobia domestica. Next base: position 145,835,954 of record NC_137464.1, read on the forward strand.
TAATGATGAAGATACGAAGCTATCTAGTCTATTAACAAGAGTAATACGTGATTGAAGAAAATGAAAACAAGAAAGAAGAAAAAAAAAAACTAATGCACATGGAAACAACGGGCATCGAATATATCTGTACGATACGTAGAATCAGGCATATATAAATAAAGCAATAATAATATTTGTATTTCATTCATAAAAATATACGAGCTCCTGACATGTCCCCTATCAACACGCAAAACATGGATTGCAGATAGTAAATGAGAACCTACTAATCAGATTTTATCTATTGGTTGATTTTTTTATAGATAGCAAAATCGAACTATCAGCTTCATGCTAAGCAATTTTGAAGAATATTTAGATAATGAATTGTGTAATATCTTATCACAAATTATTTGTGATCATTTTTTTAAAATTTTGATTTACGTTCTAAGGATCAGATTGCCAATGTGCTGTAACATTTAGTTACGCTAAGGAAAGTAACAGCAATAGGTTGATTGCATGGACAAGCAAGTAGAAACATGTTTTCCTCCATGATATGCTTGGAATGAATCACTGTAAAAATGGCAGGGTAGTTTTCAGGGCGGAAAAACTGCAGGCAGAAGAAATGGCAGGCGGAAAAAATGGCAGAGAGGTAAAAATAGCAGGAAGGAAAACAATAAGTAAACAAGTAACATACGTAAATGTTTTCAAATATATTGTATTGCTCAAGCTTACCTTGCATGCATTAGTTGAAGAATTTCTAGCCTTGTAGACAAATTACACTGTTAAACAACGAAAATGTAAATTGAACAAAATCAGCTAATTCTTATTGATTTTGTGGTGCTGATCACGAATTTGAAAGTTATTTTCGAATATTAGCTCTACTTTTCGTTTTACAGGCATGTCTAATAATAACGCTTTAAAAATAAATATATTCGCTTCGTTTGGGGTAAAATGTTACACTGATCCGGCAACACTGGAGAAACTATATGAACGCTTGGTTTCATTGTGTTCCTTATCTCAGTAGTGTTCTGCTATTGTTAGAAAAGACAGGTTTAGTGCAGTTATCAGCGTTTTGGGTGTGGCGTTTGTGTAATGCAGGACATAAAAATACAACTACAACTACGCAAAATACTGGTATTTCGAATGTATATTTTTAAATAGTTGTCGGAACTATTTCAAGTGACATTTTGAGGTTTCAATAAACAAAAATGCCGCGAAATTGTGTAAACAGTGCGGATAGTTTCTGCTACGTGTGTGGGGAAGTGACATTTTCCTCACAAAGGCAGACTATAACACCACTAACAAGAAAAGCCTATCAATATTACTTTGGCTGTAAAATTGGAGACCAAGATAAATCTTGGGCACCCCACATTTTGTGTAACACTTGTGCCAGCAATCTAAGAAATTGGATTAATGGGAAGGGGCGCTGAATGCCTTTTGCAGTGCCCATGATTTGGAGGGAGCCAAGCGACCACACCAGAGACTGTTATTTTTGTATGGTTCCTTCCGTCAAGAAGGGAATTTCCACGAAGAAGAAGCGGGCCTTGATCTATCGTAACATTCCTTCTGCAATGCGCCCTGTTCCACATGGAGAAGGACTACCTGTTCCTGACCCACCTAAAGAATACGATCTTTTTTCTGATGATGATCAAGAAGTTGAAGCTCCTGAATCAAGTACTTCGAAGGACCCTACGTTTGTTGTAGAAGAACCTCCATGTGAACCACATAGACTTACTCAAGAGGAACTAAGTGATCTAATCAGAGACTTGAACCTCTCGAAAAGCAAAGTCGAAATTTTAGCGTCACGCTTAAAGCAATGGAATTTATTGCAGGAAAAAGTAAATATTTCAGTGTATCGGAATAGAGAGAAGATATTCACTTCATTTTTTACTATGGAAGACCCACTTGTGGCATGTACAGATGTAAATGGTATCATGAGGGCACTTAAAATTAATTACGAACCTACGGAGTGGAGGCTCTTTATAGATTCGTCCAAGATGAGTTTAAAGGCAGTGCTTTTACATATTGGAAATGAACTTCCTTCAATTGCTGTAGGTTACGCAGTTCATATGAAGGAATCTTATGAAAACTTGAAACGTTTACTTCAAACCATTAAATATTACGATTTTCAGTGGCTCATTTGTGGTGACCTTAAAGTAATAGCACTGTTGCTAAGTATGCAGTTAGGGTATACAAAGTATTGTTGCTTTATATGTGAATGGGACAGTAGAGATCGTGGATCTCATTACCGCAAAAGTGATTGGAGTGCCAGAGAAACTCTTCAGTCGGGAGTGAAAAATGTGCAGCATGAACCACTGGTAGATCGTAACCGAATTTTGCTTCCCCCTCTACATATTAAATTAGGTCTTATGAAAAGTTTTGTTAAGAGCATGAACCAAGAGGATGAGGCCTATAAATACCTAAGAGGACAATTCCCTCGATTAAGTGATGTCAAAGTTAAAGAGGGTGTTTTCATAGGGCCACAGATTAGGCAACTATTCAAAGATCACAAGTTCGACGAAATTCTCCAAGGTGAGGAGAAAGCTGCGTGGGAAAGCTTGAAGAGTGTTTGTTCACAGTTCTTGGGAAGACACCGAGCAACAAATTACAAACAACTGGTAGCAAAGTTGTTATTGTGCTACGAAAATTTTGGTTGCAATATGTCTCTGAAACTCCACTTTCTTCATTCACATCTAGACTTCATTCCCGAATTGTGGAGCAGTAAGTGACGAACATGGTGAGCGTTTCCATCAAGATATTGCAGCCATGGAGAAGAGATATGAGGGAAAGTGGGGTTCTAACGTATTGGCCGACTACTGTTGGACTATTGCAAAGGATGCTCCAGATGTAACCTACAAAAGGCAAGCCAAGCGAAGACGATCAAAATAAAATAAACATAATCCTGTACAAGGGATCACTTGAAACTTTTGTCTACATTGCAGTGTAGTTCTTGCACAAAAAGGTATTTGTACATATTTTCCATGTTTTGATTTTAATACTGATTTTTATTACGGAATTGTTAATGTTTAACTTGACCACGGTTACTTTATTTTCTGTATCGCTGTGAAACTGGTATTTGTGCAATTTTGAAAAAGGAAGTACAAGGGTATAGAAAGCTATATCACATCACAGTGAAATAAATAAAAAAAAGTGAAATGTAGGTTTTTACAAGGATTTTGCTTAAATGTTTTATAAATATTAATACATTTGTATATATACAGCTACTGTTGTACAAGGGCGTTTTTTTTTTTCACAACCTGAGCTAAGGAAATTCTTCTATCATCATTTCCTTTCATATTATGCTTAAATGAATGTAAAAATCGCAATTTCAAAGAATTTACATACCTTCGATCAAAATTTGTTGAACAGTGTTATTAGTACTGGAAAGTTGGAGAAACAAATTGACTATACTACACAACTTGTCAAACGAATATCCTGAAATACCTAAGAGGACAATTCCCTCGATTAAGTGATGTCAAAGTTAAAGAGGGTGTTTTCATAGGGCCACAGATTAGGCAACTATTCAAAGATCACAAGTTCGACGAAATTCTCCAAGGTGAGGAGAAAGCTACGTGGGAAAGCTTGAAGAGTGTTTGTTCACAGTTCTTGGGAAGACACCGAGCAACAAATTACAAACAACTGGTAGCAAAGTTGTTATTGTGCTACGAAAATTTTGGTTGCAATATGTCTCTGAAACTCCACTTTCTTCATTCACATCTAGACTTCATTCCCGAATTGTGGAGCAGTAAGTGACGAACATGGTGAGCGTTTCCATCAAGATATTGCAGCCATGGAGAAGAGATATGAGGGAAAGTGGGGTTCTAACGTATTGGCCGACTACTGTTGGACTATTGCAAAGGATGCTCCAGATGTAACCTACAAAAGGCAAGCCAAGCGAAGACGATCAAAATAAAATAAACATAATCCTGTACAAGGGATCACTTGAAACTTTTGTCTACATTGCAGTGTAGTTCTTGCACAAAAAGGTATTTGTACATATTTTCCATGTTTTGATTTTAATACTGATTTTTATTACGGAATTGTTAATGTTTAACTTGACCACGGTTACTTTATTTTCTGTATCGCTGTGAAACTGGTATTTGTGCAATTTTGAAAAAGGAAGTACAAGGGTATAGAAAGCTATAGGTTAGGGTTCTTCTTAATTCCCCAGCTTATCACATCACAATGAAATAAATAAAAAAAAGTGAAATGTAGGTTTTTACAAGGATTTGGTTAAATGTTTTATAAATATTAATGCATTTGTATATATACAGCTACTGTTGTACAAGGGCGTTTTTTTTTTTTCACAACCTGAGCTAAGGAAATTCTTCTATCATCATTTCCTTTCATATTATGCTTAAATGAATGTAAAAATCGCAATTTCAAAGAATTTACATACCTTCGATCAAAATTTGTTGAACAGTGTTATTAGTACTGGAAAGTTGGAGAAACAAATTGACTATACTACACAACTTGTCAAACGAATATCCTGGTACTTCTTTTATTTCATTTTCTATTATTCCTGGATCGATGTTTACTGTATACAGGACATAATTTACGTCAAACAACAGTAACCACAATATGTTATTTTTTTTATAATGCAAATCACATAGTCAAATTCGCAATACTATATACAGAACATAACTTATATGCAACAATAATAACTACACTATTATATAATTTTGTATTGTCTAATTTCGTATAATGCAGATCCACAGTTAGCTTCATTGTACTATAGCCTCATAAATTACTCGTACATGCAACAATAACTACCTTGGGCCGCGGTGGCTCAGTGGTAGAGCGTTCACCACTATTGCTTGAGGTCCCGGGTTAGATCCCAGCTCACGCCGTGTGAACTTTGTGGTGGACAAACACCGTGTGCGTGGGTTTTCTCGGGGTTCTCCCGTTTCCTCCCACTTTCTTCATTCCACCGTTTCATTCATTACTCATCATCACCGTCTCCTTTAGCCTAACCGGCATAACCGTGGGACGTAAAACTCAAAGATTTCACTTCATTTCAATAACTACCTTGTACTCTGTCATGGTGGGGAAAACTTATTGTTCCAACCCTCGCATAAATGAATTGTGCGTGGTTTCTCTTCAAGCGTAACCTGATGCACATGCCATTTTTAAGGAGGAAACTGTGGCGGATACGTCTTACTCTCATGGTTTCTTCACCTACTGGATACATACATTGAATCAAAATAATTATATTCCGCTCCCGGAGGAGCTATGTTTTAAGTATTCCATGCCCTGCAACACATCTTCATACGGAAGAAAGGCCAGTGAACCAATTTGGTTGAAGAACTCTGCATCTTCTTCATAAAAGTCCTGACAAACCCAATTCTTGAATTTTACGATAAGTACTTTGTCTAGATGGAAGAAACATCCTTCTATAGAAACATCATGTCCAAGCTTATTTTGAAGTGAGTTGTAAACTACTTCAAAGTCACATACAACTAACTGTTGAAGCAATGCATAAGCAACCGTTATAGCTATTTCTCCTATCGGGACCCTTATTTACATACAACTGAGTAAATAATCGAGGTGCCACTTCAATAAACCAAACAGATAATTTAGAAAGGACAGCCGGCTAAATGCCCTATGAAAATGCTTTCTTACGTGAATATGTTACATGTTTACATATTGTTTTTCCTATCCTGCCATTTTTTCCGCCTGCCATATTTTCCTCTAAAAATGACCCTGCCATTTTTACCTCACACCGCTTGGAATATGTGCGATGCAACGTAACTAAATTCACTCAAACATTATAATGGATTCTATCACTGAAGCCGAATTCAATAACTATATTTCAATCAATTTGTCACTGTCTCAAATCAAGTAAACCAAATTATACTAAGAACTGTCAAAATGGCGCTTATTCACATTTTTTGAGGCTGATCAAAATCTATTTAATGTATTAGCTTTTCGAACTGTCTAGTTCGGAGGGCCTATATTCTTAACACACACCCAATTAATTACTATTTATGATTTTACTGATTTATTAACCAGAAAAACGTCTTCATGAAAAATTCTAGTTTTATAGGCACCTTTGAACAAACGTCCAATATTACTTCATTTCTTCTTGTGCACTAAACTCATTCCACCTAGTGAGTTGAACAGCATAATTTCAACAACAATCAATTTAAAAGCTTAACTATTATCATTTCTAATAGTTAAATATTCTTCCCTCATTAAAATAAACTATATTTCATTTTAACATTAATTTTACTCTTTCAGTTTCTCAAAAATAAACTAAATTATTCCGTATTTCGTACGTCATTTATTTCAATATGGTGATCAGCGCACCAATGTTTACAGGATTCACTCACATAAATGTCACTTCTACATTTTCAGGTAATAAATTAAACTGCTGCTGATTTTCTTGATCTAGCCCCCTTTTGACGTTTTTAAGAGTTTGTAATGCATATTAATTTTATTTATAATATTATCCCCTTCAATGAAACGTAAACACAGAATCTCGATTTATGCATATTCTGACAAACTTCGCTATAGGCTTAAGTTTTGTACACACATGGTCGTTTCTCACTTTTTTTTAAACAATTATTATTTTATTTGATCCTGATTCTACTCTTGTCCGGAACAACCTATAATACTCCCAGTAAACCACAGTACCGTTCGTCATTATTCATATTTATTCATAATGTTGTAATAAGTACTTATACAACACACTTACAATCATGAACCTTACATGGGCACAACCCTAAACTGTCTCTTACTTACACATGGTATGTTTATATACTTCCATACGAAGGATAGGCTATACTTAGCGTATTAGGAACAAAAATACAACTATCCCACTGATATATACACTTGTATCAATATTACCGAATCTTGTGGAAAGGTACCTAAGAATCTATAGTTAAAAAATTTCGTACAAGCTCACGAGCGCTGATTTTGAACTATAATATTTCGAGTTGCTAAAAAGCAGCTCGTATCAAACTAGCCTAGGAAGTTCCCTCCTCCCTAAATGTGTCAATGATTTTTACTTTCCAATTTCTCATGCACAACTCGTTAATACTACACAATTATTACACGATTTACGTAGAGACGTTATTTCTTTATCTTTACAGTAACGCGAATGAAATGGAAATGAAATCTTTGAAATTTACGCGCCGCGGTTATGCTGGCTAGGCTAAAGGAGGCGATGATGATGAAAGTGAAGAAAAATGGTGGAATGCAGAAAGTGAGAGAACACGGAAGAAACCTGAAAAAATCCACGCAGACTATGTTTGTTCACCACAAAGGCGAAGGAAATGGAAACACACCATGCTACATAATAGGCCAAGATGAGGAAAATAAGTACATTTCACGCTGAATAACTCACTATATTTGTCGTAAGTAGTAAATTGTTTAAATTTGTATTTATTTAGTTATTTTCATTTAAAATGAAACTTACACGTTTCAACTGAAGAACCTAATTTATTTTTTCTGGAATTGTGAAGACGATGCCCAATATTTGGTATGTTTATTGTCTTCTTTCAACGTTACAGTTTCAATTTAATCGTCATTTTTATAACAATTTTTAGGTATTTTTTTTTAAGGGCATTTCATAAGTAATATTATATATATAAATTTATTTCATATGTTTTTTACATGTTCGTTCCCGTAGCTATTGAATCGAGCGGCATTTGGGGCCTCGAAAGGCTCAATTTCATCAAAGAAGTAGGCCAGCAGCCCTTTCATCTGAGGCAACACGAAATTTGTTAGTCGAGAAAACTAAAAAGTTAGATTTTTTATTGTCACGTCTGGTCCTAGTTTCCGCACATTCAGCTTTTTATCCCCTTCGTGCGTCGTTCTCCATACCAAGAATAATCCATTTTTTACGCTATTCTACTTCTTGGCGTGAAGTCGATTTACTAGAGAAGTTTGAAACCGTTCTGAAATGTGGACTGGAATCGTTACTCAACTGTAACCTAAATAGCAACGCATGGATACAGACCTCCCTTCCAGTTGATTCTGGAGGTCTTGGTATTCGTCGGGTTGTCGATTTGGCGTATCCTACATTTTTAGCGTCGTTCTATGGCTCCCAGCATACCATTGAGATACTCCTCAACCAACTGAATGAGCCTCACATAGAATCCGATGTCCAAGACTGCATATATGACTGGTCTAACCTAGTTGGTTTAAGCCCTCCTGAAATAACGGGCAGAAGTTCGCAATCAATGTGGGACAAGCCAATTATCAAATTATATCAATCAGTGTTAATACAAGAAGCAGACAGTCAAGAGGACAAGGCTAGACTTCTCGCCTTCTCATCACCAATTTCAGGTGCTTGGCTACAGGCATTACCTTCACACACCCTAGGACTGCACCTTCCAAACGAAAGTTTTCGTATTGCAATTGCACTTCGCCTAGGAGTAGACATCTGTGAATCACACAACTGCTCTAAATGTGGTGCATCAGTCAAGCAGAACGGTCTACACGGTCTGTCTTGTATAAGTAGCTCCGGAAGACATGTGAGGCATTCGAACGTGAATGACATTATCTGGAGAGCACTCACACCGGCGGAAGTTCCGTCTGTTCGTGAACCTGTGGGGTGTAACAGATCTGATGGCAAAAGACCAGATGGCATGACGCTGGTACCATGGAAGAGGGGAAGGATTCTTCTCTGGGATTTCACCTGCTCTGACACTTTCGCGTCATCTAATCTCACTCTTTCTTCATCTCGAGAAGGAGCTATTGCAGCTCGCAGAGAATGCGAGAAAAGAAGAAAATATAAAGATCTGCTCGATAGATACATGTTTGAGCCCGTAGCTATTGAATCGAGCGGCATTTGAGGCCTCTAAGGGCTCAATTTCATCAAAGAAGTAGGCCAACGTATTGTACACCTTACTGGTGACAAGCGGGCTACTACTTTTCTGATACAACGTATCAGCATAGCAGTTCAGCGAGGACATGTGGCTTCCATTTTAGGTACATTACCTCCTGGAAAATTATTAGAAGTTTTCCTTTTATAACTAATTGTTCAGAATTTGCTTTTTATCTTTCTGAAAAAAAAAAAAAAAGTAATACAAGGTATTTTGTATCCTGCAATATATATATTTTAGATCAAGAATTTCTTCCCCTAACCATGACTAATTTTCAGGTTCTTCAAAGTGAACATTTTGATCTCGAATTGTCTCGGAAGTCTGCGTGTGTCCCCTCTCTGAAAGGAAGGCCAGTTCTAGACGGACCAAATTGTCTTGGAGAAGAAGGAAAGGTTTTTGTTGTTTAACCGCAGGATCGTTTGAGATTTACTTCCTCCCCAGTTTTTTTCTCTTAGCAGTGCAGTATTCACTGTTTATACCCTCATAGGTTCCAAATTCATTCATTCAACTACAGAACAGCGGGTGGTAATATACAATGTGCTTTGACCACTGCCTGCGTGTCTAGCGGGCTGCGGCTTTGACTAAAGTGCTATACAAATATTGCTGTCATCTACTAAAAGGGCCAGAACGATACAAAACATGTCGAATTTACTGATCTTGATACTTACTGACTATACTTTTCTTAAAATAGCTGTAGCTATCTCTAACCTTGAACACAAAATTAAACGGCGAATAATGTAAAACATAAAGAGATTTTCTGTGTCCTGTGAAATAAATTGAAAGTTCGAACAACATTGTTTTTTCCTTGGTATGTTTAAGGTTAAATAAAATCACTAATATCAATCGCTCTGTAGATACTAAATTTTGTCTTCTTCCCGATTGTTTATTCGTTGCAGAGGCATGGACTTTATTCTTTTTTACAGTTTGCCACACTGACATCTTTTGAACAAACTATAACATTTGTAGAACGCCGCACTTAGTTCTCAACTACGTAATCCTCACTGCACTTTTGGTTATCTAACGTTGAAGGATGTGAAATACTGGAAGTGTGAATGCGCTGTTGTTCGCGATAATACCATCAATATTAAGTGCCGTCGACGTAATATACGTCGTCGTTAGTTTCGATAATTTGATGTGATACCGGAACCCCCATGTCGCGTTAGGATGGTGGTGTATTCTGGTCTAACAGTGGCCAAGTCTTCAAAGCACCTAAAGGGATATTTTATTTGATAATCTCGAACGATACATTTTGTTGTTAAATGTATCTTTCACAACCCCATTCCCGTACATGTGATTGGTGTGCACAATATCTTTAGATGTATTGAACAAATGCGATGTTTAAACCATTTTCCCGACGGTGCTTTACTATTTGATGGTACGAAAATCGTCAATTGGGATGAGCCATGATGTATCATATTCAGTAGCTGCTCAATTTCGGAGCAGCTTTACACTAGTACCAACACGACACAATGGCATTTACTAGCTCATACACAACATTGATAACGACGTCGGCTTCATGTTTCTGGCAAAACTACATATATGGCAGCAGAGTTACTAAATAGTTTAGGTCGTATACATCTTCCATATTGCAAATTACGGCTATTTAGAAATGGTAGTAAAAAACGTACAAGCCATAAACTGTAGAGTATTTTATAGTTATGTTTATACAGTATTTTATAATCAAATGAACAATTATATTCTTACATAATAATTCCCCTAGTTGGAAATATCGCGGAACTAATTTTTAAAAGTGAAAAATTTTCTATACTGCTTTCTGTGCAAGTACTTTAGAAACAAACAAATATTATACATATATATATATATATATATATATATATATATATATATATATATGTGTGTGTGTATGTGTTCAGGTTTAATATATAGAATTTAATGTACTATAGTACAATAATACATAACTATGATATATTTATGATTTCTTTAGATCCATATATGCATATTCTCTGCTATAAAATGGTTCTTGGAGCCGCGCAGGCTCAGTGATAGAACACACACTTCCGGTGCGTAGTCCGATTCGATGTCAGCTCCCCAACTTGAGCTTTT
>NC_137464.1:145847024-145956668 GCF_964235325.1 Thermobia domestica
AGTGATCTTGCGAATTCTACAGGCTTGAATTTATATATTACCCAGTATGCGAGCTGTTAAAACTTTATCTACCTTTTATTGTTATCTCCTATGACTATTTTCTATATGTCAATTATATATCAAATTGGAGGCATTATCTAGATGGACTTTTTTTTTTTCTGTTAGACTACGCATGATTTTATGGCAGAATGGAGAGAAAATAGATTTTCCTATAAACACAGATTCAACGGACATAAAGATCTAGATTCTACTTTCCAGATTAATTGTATATGAAATAAGTCTAAAACGTGACCATATCATCCAACTGCATCATCTTTTTTTACACATTCATATCCTGAAACTCACTACAATATAATGAAATTCACTCATATTATATTCATTTCCAGCATTTTGAGTTCTTTCATAGCCCTGAAGCTTACCTATGACAGAATTGTTATCAGCTCCAAAGGCACACATACACTGAGGTCCTCCTGGAACTTGAAACTTACAAAAACTCCAATTTGAGCTGAAGTACTTCGGTAAGAAGGTTGCTGAAGCTAAGCTGAAAATATATATATAAGAAAGTTGTGTTGATTTAACTTCATTAAATTAAAATATACACTATAATGAATTTTACTCATCTTCATGTGTTCCTATATCAATTTTTACAATTCTGCGGATAAAGCCATGGCAATTATTGTATATAATAACTTATCAAAAGACAGTATACCAATTTGAAACTAGCCGCAAAGCCAAAATATTGTGACATTATCCTTCGCTTAATGTGGTGCGGGAAGCAAAATTAAAGTGTTATTCCAGAGAAGAGAATATTATAGCAACTGAAATATCAGCCGAAGTTCATTTACAAGCAATAGTAGATCAGACAATTGAGCGCATCGTGACTTTACAGGAAGATGTTATTAAATAGTGCATTAGAGCTGGAGATATAATCAAATTATTGCGTAAGTGGGGTTGTGATGGAAGCAGTTGTCATAGTGTATATAAGCAAAAAATTCAAACAGAAGATGAATCGAACAGTGTATATAGTGACTTAGATATTTTTGCTCTATCCTTCGTTCCCTTAAGTTGTATTCTTGGAGGTTGACAAAGCAATTTTTGTGGCAAAATCCCAGACCATCGTAGCCTAGATTTTGTTGACCCATTAAATTGTTGCACCAAAAAGAGAGAACTGGACTGTTGAGAAAGGAGGTACGCCCAATGGAAACGCAAATACGTAATTTAAAGCCTACTTCTTACTAATTCAGGAGAAGGAAATAAATGTTATCCCTGAACTTGTGTTCACAATGGTAGGATGGGAAAATGTGAAACTCTTTACACAAACTTCCTGAAGCGTGCTATATATGTGGATCTACTCTTAAGACTATGAACAATACTGAATTACGAACAAAAGCAATATACAGGGTGTAACATAAATGCATGACCAAAAGTGACGAGGTGATTGCGAATATCCAAACAAGTAAAAATGTTCCTATAAACATGAGTTCGATGCCGCTTAGTTTCCGAGATACAGGGTGTTCAAATGTCGAGTCCCTCCAATGGCTCACTACGGGAAAGTGAATGGGAATGTTTAATATTACAGGAATAATCCAATCAAGTGGGATATGCATGTGCAAATACATTTACACTAACTTAAAGAATGCAACTAATCAACATTTGACGTTATTGGATTGTCAGTGTTGCCAACCTGTTACAAAATGTTATGTTTTCAAATAGCACTAGAGTATTTGAAAACAGCACTAGAGTATTTGAATAGAGAGCACCACATTTTAGTATATGATTGCTGACATCAAAACGTTCCTAAACATGGAGCACTGTCTTTCGAAGTTTATGTGTGGTATAAACGAACGCTGTGGCCTCCATCGAATACCTTTCTCAATTACTTATCTTTGGAAACATGCAATACTTGTGATATATGAACCGTTGTTTATTATTGTGAGCCGTTAACTGACTTCAAACTTGGATGCCTTCGTCTTTCGAAAACGAAGCGGAATCTGCCCCATGTTGAATACAATAGGTTCAAGAAATTCAGTGAGAGGTTTACATGTAGCGATGAAGTTGGTCTCTTCATGTATATATTTATCTCTTGATACGAGCATTTCTCGAGCTATGTTACAATGCACGTTGGAAGACTCAATGGCTAGGAATTTAGGGAGACACTGTCCAATACATGTTTGTTCTGGAGCGACCTCTGCATCGTTGTTAAAACCTAACAGAATTCCTATAGTTTCCAGACTGAGTTCACTATTTGATGGAGTTACTCCTATTCTACGAGTGGCATGATTTTCGTTCGTCAACACACTCAAAGTAAAGTTTGTATTTTAAGTGGATGCATTATACTGACCTGGTGGTGCAATATATTTTCGGTTCCAAATTTAAATGTGTTGTTTTTAGACGCTACATTCGGAATTAGATACATACTACAGAACCCTTCAAAGCAATTTGTTTAGTGTAGTCAAGGTTAGGAATTTCATGATTCAATCTTAAACGTAGAGTAAATGTGCCCACTATGTATACTAAGCCATTCTTAATGCTGTATTTTTGTGCTGTAGGTGGTGTGGTATGTATACGTAGTAAATTCACTGCGTCCTGAAAAATACGGCCATCAGATATCTATTTTAGAAATCCTAAGCACAAGTGTGGTCAAATAACATCTATGATGACTGTAGACGATTCACGCTGTAAATACTTAATAAGTCCTCGAGTAGGACACCATCATATAAATCGAGAATATAGATACGATGAGCTCGTTTCCAGTAACATATTCAGAGAGTACCAATATTGTTTGACACATCTAAATTTACTACAACACACTCATTTATCTGTGGTAATTTAGAAAGTAATTCAACTGCCATAAACACTCTACTTCCTTACGGTGATCTTGAAGTTTTGCTGGCGTCTACTATTAACCCAATGTTCTCGGGATTGCTGCTAGAAGTGAATGTTGCTGTGCTGAGTTTTCGTTACCACACAGCGGTAACACCTTCAGACCACACATCACCATAGCTCTGAAGATGTTACCGCTGTATGATAACGGAAGCTCAGCAGAGCAACATTCACTCTGGCAGCAATCCCGAGAACACTGGATTAACTCTACTTCCTTATTTGCAACTTCCGTGTTAGACGTTTACTATCGACATCCGTGAGCGTCTTTTCTTATGCTTGCGCCGCCTTAAACCGAAATAAGCTGCACATCGAAAAGTCATTATAGTTTCAATCATTTGATTATGACGGGCTAGTTCCACTTTATTCCCCTCAGCATCTATTCCTGTCCTGTAATGGCCATTTATCCGGTTGCTACAGTCTCTAACGCACCAAGTGTATAACAACATCACACCACAGTTTATTTACTTCTTTTAAATATTTCTCTTGTAGTATATACGCATATATAATATTGTTGGTACCTAGTATGATGAAAATACAAGGACTACACACTTATATTCAATCACTTAAATTCACTATATTTCGAAATAGTTATTTAATTGCTTCACAGCAATTCAGTACACTTCTAGATTATATGGCTTCCTGCTGCATTATATATTGACAATTATTAATAAACAAATCCCTGGTAAGGAAAACCGGATAGTAACCCGATTACGACGAATAAACAAACACTTACCTCAAGCAACAGCAAAATAAAAATTTACAAATCAACATTATTCATGATATTTTTATAACATTTCTTCTTCTTCTTCTAATTCGTAGTTACTGCCATATAAAATAGCACTTTTGTCCAACACATTAAATAAGATAAAAGACGTAAGTACATGTTATCGTTGTATAAATGGCTCCCTAGCTATGGGAATTCTTCAATTGTTTACTATTTAAGAAAGAATCCTGTGACTGTAAGATAATTTACGTAACGCATATGTAGTTACCTATCTTTTTGAATTGCCCTCATATATAATAAAATTACAATTCACTAATACATTATATATTTTATTTAAATATTTCATTTCATAATAATTCTATTCATTTCATTTTAATCAATCGTCAAAAAGATGGCACATTCAATTTCTTGACAAATCAGTTATTTAATTAGGTTCCTAAATGAATTCTTTTCTTAATAATGGATTATAATTATATTCGCATTGATATATATTTATATATATGAATTGTTATTAGAACCAATATAAGTTGAAATATAACAGTGTTCTTCCGTTCGGGCACAGCTATCATAAAATTGGAAAACGCAATTCGTATGTCATGAAACAAAATAAGAATAACAATAAATCAGAAAAATAATTAAAGGAAAAGAAACAAACAATAATAAATATCACATTAAAATTATACAATGAGGAAATTATTGTATTAAATTAACAAGAAGAATCAATATTATCTATATTGACCTCGGATAACAGTTCTTGGGGAACTAACTTTTTGACAATTTGCAACCATTTGCTTTTCATAGGCCAATTGAGTTTAACTGCTAATCAACAAGAGCTTAAAGTATCGTTACTAGTTTCTACATTTGTAAGTTCACGACATTAAGTTTCAGTTGCTGAATAATTTCAATTTATCCCCCACCAGCAAACGTTAGGTTAAGTACTACTTCATGTCACATCAGTTAAATTGCATTGAACGGCACACTCTTGCATAGAATTGCGAGAAGAATTCACTTCATTTCTTGGTTGTCTCCTATTATAAAAATTACGGCCATCTATCCGACTCGTATTGCTCCGAAATCTGTTAACTGGATTAGTTAGGTTAGGCATATTGTACCTATTGTTTCTATAAACAGTATTACAACTGGAATTAGATTCGGTTATATTACCGGTAAACCTAGAATTCCCTGTCAAGTTAGGCGGATTGTACCTACTGTTTCTGTATACAGTACTACCATTGGAATTAGATTCGGTGTCATTACCGGTAAATCTAGAATTACCTTTTTTACTATCACTATTTTGCCTTACACTAATATGACATATAGGTACTTGACTGTTGACATTACTGCGTACATTCTTATTTTCACTATAATGTATAGCCATCAGATTTTCGAAATTCTGCACGATTAACAACAAAAATGATTAAAATTCATACACTGTGAACAGATTAAAATGTTACAATCTATACGGTAGTAAAATCCTAATTGACGCAAAAATTCTCGAATCTGGTTGGTAATGATTGAGTAATTTTAAATCGTTATAAGTAGTAATCACAAAGTTTATGTTACTCTTGTCTACTCGTGGGTCGTATTTCTTATTTCTAATTTGTGCGTCTCTGTTAGCCAATATAAAGTCATTTTCAACATTAGCGATCAAAATATTCTTAAAATCTTCGTAATTACGTAAGCCATTGTTAATGTTATGCTGCGACCAGGGTGGCAGCAAAACATGAGGCAAGATCTTAAGTAAATTAGATTTATTACATTCTTCACATCACATTCTATCAAATCACGTTCTTCAAATTTTTCAATAAAAGTACTAGCCGGAATATCATTTACACGACCGCTAATTTTGTTAAGTATTCAATATCACTGAACTTTAACGGTATATTTAAAGATTTACCATGACTAATTTTATAGAACTTAAATTTCTTAGTTCTTCTATTTTCATATCTGTACCTGAAAACTGCTGGAGATGATTGAGGAATAACTACTGTACGTTGTGACTTCGTGACAACTTCTTTGGTTGGAATGTCCATGTTGCTCTCAGTGCTGGTCATTACCTTGTTCTTCAGATCCATAACTTCCTTTTGTAATTCTGCAATTTGGGTGGAGTTAACATCTATTCGTGCTTCCATTTCATTAATTTGTTTTTCACACACAATGACAATTGCCCGAGCTTAGCAATATGAAATTGCTCGAATTGTTGCAACTTTGCATTTTATTGTTCTAACATAGCCATTTGAGATTGCTTGAATTGTTGCAACTTGACATTTCGTTGTTCCAACTTAGCCATCTGAAACTGTTCAAATTGTTCCAATTTAGAGCTTATTTGGCTCTGGGATTGCTCTAAACGTTCTAATTTATTCCCCACCTGATCCATTTTATAATCAACTAGTTCTTTCATCTGCTGCATGCATGAAGGTCTACAGATTCAAGCTAGAAATTTCACAAGAATGTTCATTTGATCCGATTTCTTGCACAGGTTCCATGAAACTTCAATACTACTTACCGCATCCTATTTTCATACGTAATTTTAGAGTTGCTGCTGGGTAAGTATCGATTTAATCAACTATAACTCGTTAGGTTGTTCAATCCCATTTTCGGTTGATTTTTTTTAATACATCCCATCCCATTTTGGTTTTAATATTCATAGTGTAACTCCTAATGATTCATTCATCGATAATGGTATCATTGCTAACACGACCAAATGTTTTATCTTCCAATTCCTTATCAGCTCTAGTCCTTGAATCCAGGTCTTTAAAGTTTTCGTACGCAATATCATGTTTCTCTACAAGCTTGATATGCATTTCAAAGGGGAGCTTATTAATGATATCACTGACATTCTACTACCTTTATACGTCTTCTAGAACCTCAGTTAGTTAGATCTTAATTAACATATTAGCTCCCATGTGGGCGTGATCATCGGTCCCACCGTAACGTCTCAGACACCCTACGCCTCTTTTACACAACGCTCAACCTTTTGTGGAAGGGTAAGAACTAATTTTGATTATGAATAATCTGGAGTACATTTTTCCCAATGTTCTTTGATTAAAATGATAACACTGTTTCTTTGATCCGCTTTACTGCGCCAAGAATAAATAATGTGTTGCAATATTTTAACCTTTATTAAAGTGGAAGAATCATTCTGCACAAAATCTTCAGTAATTTTAAGATACAAAGCCGCATTTTCTATATTAAAAATAAAATCTGTTAACAGATATGAAGATGTAGTAACAGTAAATTTGGAAGTATTGTATAATAGCGAACAATATTATTTGAAGTGATTTATTACTTTGCCATTTTGTGCCAATTTGCGATAAGCACGGCTAGTAACCTGAAAAGCAAATACGTGATCAATGTAAGTTATAGTCTTTTTTCTGGTATTACAGTAAATCTGTGTATAAATTCTTTCCGATACTCATCTCTCTAGACATGAATCTTATATTCCACAGATTGACCGCTTCGGGAAAAATATATGTGATATTGAGTTTTGTTTTCCTCTTACAATATTCTCAAACTTATTAAAGCAAATGTAGAATTAACTACAAAGATCTATTAGTAAATAAATTTCTTTAAATAAATTATCCACCTACCTTGACTGCCTATTTTGTTTCTGGTCTTCCACAGCGAATATGTGGACAGTTCCGTGGTCACTTGAAACGCATAACCATGATGAATCGTGATTAAAATTTATACTGAAAAAATAGTAAACACACTTCAAAATCCTAATTCACTGATTATTTATACACCTACTGCGAAAAGGTTCATGCATTTATGGTAACAGATATTTTTCTCCAGTAACACTTGTAATACATGATTATACCTTTGAGCCTATGAAAAAAAAAGTAGTCGTTTAATAATCACAAACTCATTTGAATAATATTCCTTTTAATGTATTTTTAATCAATATTTCTACTACTTTCCACAGGTACTTTTTTCAGGGCTAAGGCTTCAGACTGTCCTTTACGCTGGTCTTCACACACTTTTTGTAGAACTAACTCTGGTGAAAAAAAATTATAAGATATTTTGTGATATAATTTGTTAGTGCACTAAATCAAATCTATTTTGTATGTTTTACTTTCTAGCCTTGTAGCCGTGTGCGATTCATATGTCCTCCAATAGTTTGAGGTTTAACCCTTCTATGTACAGTTGGCGGCTTAGAATATGTCGCAAAAAGTTTAAATTACTAACAAACCCTTGCGCCGTGTGCTTATGCATTCAGAAAAACACGTCTCGATCGACTACCTGATCCTGGTATTCAATCCAACTCCAACTACTACTACTACTCTTCTCCTTTTCTAAAGCAGTTGTGACTTAATATACTTTCTCCATTCAGATGGAAAAAACAGGAACCATGTTTACAAGCTTTATAGCTCTAAAATCATTTCTTTCATTTGTTCTGAAGTGCCTTTGTAGAGCCTGATAAAAAAAAGTCAAAATGTTCCCATAGCTTCATAAACGCCTTTATTGTAATTTTTCCCTTCTTCGAAGAATATACATTACATCAAGGTTGGAAGATGCTACTTGTGAAATCTATGGAAATTGTCAATCACGGCAGTACGTTTTGTGCTTCCCAAAGTCTGTAATACGGGCACAGGTCTCTTAAAACTACTGACAGAAACGAGTGTTATATAAGATTTAATTTTATTTTTTTTGGCAGTAATTGTAAGCAAATGTTCTAGGGGCATCATTTCGGCAGGACAGGAGGGTGCAATTTCCCTCTCCCTTGAGTGTGATAAGCACATATTGTTTGATAAAATGTAGAGTAAAACACTGATATAAAAAGTGAAACTCTTACGTCGGCAGAGAATTCCCCCTCCCCAAACAAAATCTACAATGATGCTGCTTTTAGCAACAAACCCATAGAGAGAGTTACGACAGCTTATTGCTAGAGCGCTTACATTTGGTTTCAAGAGTCGAAGGTTTGATTCCAAGGCATGTGCATTCATAATGGACGACATTGAGAGAGAGAGAGAGAGAGATTCAAATATGGAGATAGAGGGGGATGACTCACATATGCAAGAATAGAATTGGAGAAAAAATGATCGGACAGCATTCATATTATAATGAAATTTGTGATTTTGTTAAATAGAAGTAAAGTTTCCGAACTGCGAGGTTCACAACAGGCAGTTGTCGAATTAAGGTGTAGAACTTTTTTTAGAGCATAAGATGATTGCGAAGGGAGAGAATGGTTTTAAGATCTGCATAATTGAGAATATAAAAATATCTTCAGCTTTCGAGGCGGATTTCGAACCACGAACCTCTTAGCTATCGAACCATGACTTGATCCATTCAGCCACGGAGAATTACGCAGTTATTCATATACTTTTCTTTAACTATGCTGAGAAACTAATAGAATGGAACAGGGTTGGCTGGTTTAAACTGTGGTGGTTTGAACCAGCTGCTTTTTTTTTTCAAAAAAAAAAAAAAAAAAAAAAAAAAAAAAAAAAAAAAAACTTGTTTATAGAAAAAAATGCTTTAAATCGTATGAACTTCATGGTGACGTTTCCACATATTATACCATCGGCATTAGTTTTATCTCCTTTTCACCTTTTAATCAAGGCGTCCCAAGTTCAATTCTCGGTCCAACCACAACCCTTCTTTCAAGTGTAATCCAAGTAGCGGTTAAGAATGGAAAATATTCACTTATGGGAATTTTCTATATAGTTCCTGAAGACTACAAACTTTGCCAAATTTATTCGTTGTAGTCCTACTGGAAGTGCCTAATCATTTTTGGATGTAGAAAATGTTCCATAAATACCTCGGGAAGCTTTAAATTGAAATAACATGGAATGATTTTTAGTTCCCCATAATGCACAACTAAAGTTTTAAACTGTTATTTTAATTATTTATTTATTTATTTATTGTAATTTTCATAGACAACCCTATCCAGACCCTACAATACCAAATTTTAATTGTTTTTTAAATTCTAATTGTGGCCTCTGTGGCGTAGTCACTAACACTCGCGCCGAAGGCAAGAGCGGTGTTGTTTTCGATTCCCAGTAGGGCCACTAGATCGAAAAGGTGTACAGCCTTTTCAGGCCAGCTATCCCGAGTGAGGTTTTTCCTGTTTTGTTTTTTTCTCACTCACATCAGGCAAATGCCGGGATGGTACCTCACATATAGGCCCCACGCCGCTTCCTTCCCCTCCTTTCCTTTCTTTCCTTTCCCCTCCCCGGATTCTGTGCTCGCCAAGAGACGTCATTCATCAAACGTGACGGGCTTAGGGCTGTCGATGCCGCTAACAACATAAAATTGTATAAATACATAAAACTATATGAACTGACACAAAATAACGCATCTTCTGATTAACGTGGAAACTTCAAATTTGGCATATTTGTTCATTTCCGAAAATGACCGACCGAAAAAAGTGCCCAAAGTGAACATTAGTAGTTTTTAGGAGGTCTAATGGGAAGGAGAAAATTTTCTCCATGTTATTCTTATCTATGTTTATATATATATATATATATATATATATATATATATATATATATATATATAATATGTTTTAGGTACCTAGAATTTGAATTAAAAGTTCAAAGTCGGTATCCTTGTACGTTTCCGATATCATCATAGGTGTAAATCACCACCAAAAATCAAAATTTTTTGAGGTTTTATGGGAACCTGAAAAATTGTAGCATTCCGGTACTAACCCACAAGAAAACTCCGAAACGTGAATATTTTGTGTTTTTAGGGATCTAATGGGTAGGAGAAAATATTTCCCATGTTATTCTTAAGGGAGATGTTTTGGCCACCAAATTATTGGACATTTCGAGTAGGGCCTAAATGGTCAGCTTTCGTGACTAGCATTCCGGGTCTAACCCAGAAGAAAATTCCGAAAAATGAATATTTTCACTTTTTAGGAGATCTAATCGGGAGGAGAAAATTTTTCCCACGTTATTCTTATGGGAGATTTTCTGGATCTAAAATCTTATGTTTTAGGTACCTAGAATTGGAATTAGAACTTAAAAGTTGGTATCCTTGTACGTTTCCGATAGCATTATTAAAGTAAACAACCAAAAATTAAAAAATCCAACTTTATTGAGGTTTTATGGCCAACTGAAAATTTTTTCACATGTTAGACCTATTTAAATAGGACAGGATTTGGTCCCCAAAATTATTGGACACTTCGGGTAGGGCCCCAATGGTCAGTTTTGGCATAATTGTAACAGTCTGGGACTAACTCACAGGAAAATTCCGAAAAGTGAATATTTTCAGTTTTTAGGGAGTCTAATGGGGAGAAGAAAAAACTCCGTGTTATTTAAATGGACGTTTCCTTGAGACAAAATATCATGATTGAAATGGAAATAGGAATTTAAAATTGGGTATGGTTGTAGCCTCATGAGGTGTGAGGTCGTAGACCGAGCTAAAATGGATCCCCCTTTCCTGTGCTCCTTTATTTCTAGGTCCATTCGGCTGAACTTGGGCTTCGCTGAAACTAATCGCTTCAGCTACCTCAAATACTATTAATTCGACACTAATATTATATATATATATATATATATATATATATATATATATATATATATATATGTGTGTGTGTGTGTGTGTGTGTGTGTTTGTGTGTGTATGTGTGTGTGTGCGTGCGTGTGTGTGTGTATGAAACTTCTAACAAAATTTCGTTAGAAATTTATTTTCGCGAGGTTGCACTACTATATATAGCATCATCACTTGCAGATAGCCATCAAGGGTCGCATCTGACGCATTTGAACAGGTATTTTCCCAGGTTCCGCAAATAACGATGTCGCAAATGAATGGAATTTAAATAGACCTTTTGGAAACAAAAAATCACATGTTTCAGGTACCGTAATTGAAATCGGAATAAAAGCTTGGAAGTTCAGTATGTTTATAGATTTATGAGGTGCGAGACCGTAGGCTGAGCAAATTTTGGATTTGGTGACGAAGTCCCATCTAGCCAAAACTAGTCTAATTACATAAACCTTCAACTGTGCTAACTGCCAAGTCCGTAGAAGAGTTGATACTTCACAACAACTGGGTAACTAACCAAATGCTAAACCAAGAAAGTCAATTGAACGTAACGACAGTTTTCTAAGTAATAACTACCAACTAGGCATTTTAATTTGCCAATTTGTTCAGAAGTTAGTAAATTTGGGACGAAACCCCACCTAGCCAAAAACCTAGAATAATTACATAAATCCTCAATTGTGTCAACTGCCAAGTCAGTAAAAGAATTGATAATTCACAACTGGGTAACTAAGAAAATGCCAACTCCATCAGAAGTCGGTGACTTCGGGAGGGGAGGCTCACCCCTTTCCCCCTTAGCGACGCCCCTGGTTGTATGCAGTGTGGATCCTACGCAGTGTGGATTCTATGCAGTGTGGATCCTACGCAGCGTGGATCCTACGCAGTTTGGTCGTACGGAGTCCAAGAATATAACCCTAATTAATAGCTGCACAGGTTAAACAAATTAAAGAGATAATAAAAAATATGTTTTTTGAGCGCATGATTAAAACTTAAATTATTTTAGGGCAACGGCGTAGGACCAAAACTGCGTAGGATTCAAACTCCATAGAATCCAAACTGCGTAGGATCCAAACAGGTTTTAAGCTGAATTTTTTGATCCTACGCAGTGTGTATCCTACGCCGCATTCCCTTTGAAATCCCCCTCCTTTGATGTACGAGACCTGTGTGGTGTCTCCTATGACGACCCGAGTAGCCCACTTTATTACTCTTAATTTATTATGTGTTAATTTGCCATTAATATATATAATGTTATAATATGGCGGACAAGTAATTTCTAAGTATCCTTTTCGTCATCTTGTGTTATGACTTCCGCCCGGGTTCGATGCTTTATTGCGCCACTCTCAGATTGAACGACTGACTTATTATTTAGGTCTTAGCTTCTAACTTTAGAACCATAATCACACCGTTCCTTGTTCAGGCCAATGTTATCGGTGTGACTCTTAGAGAATTCATCTAAATCATTTTTATTGTGTTTGCCATGTTTGTATTGTCTTATGAATCTCTTAGTCAATTATGAAATTGAGGAAGCGATTATTCGACGAGTTTTTACCTTCCACGCAAGTGATAGGAGTAGTTGAATTGAATTGAATTGAAAAGGTTGGGGTGGGTGCGCCGACGACGGAGGTCTTTTAGCACCCATCACTAGGTAGGAGGACACACAGTAAACGCGAAGAGACACATACACACACAGCCAAAAACACGTACTGTCCGTAGAAGAGAAGGTCATAAGGAACACAGTAAAACAGTCACGTAGAGCACCAGGCTGAGTGCAGAAAAAGAAAAGACAAAATAAAATAATAAATAATGCATGAAACGTGAAAAGCGGAGCATCCATATATCAGAACACTACACAGTCACAGAGGCACACAGAAAAGTCAAATGGCAGATAAAACTTGCTGATGTCGCAGAAATCGGAATACCTTCAACACGATGCCAGGATCATCGCTGAGCAGAGTTCAGAGGTCAGCGGGCAGGCCAAACTGAGCACGCACAGGCGCACGAGGCATGCAGTCCACAAGATGGCGAATAGTCAAGCGTTGACCATAGAAGTAACAGTTAGGAGCAGGAGTTCTCTGTAGACTATGTGTCAAATGACTGACCAATCCGAAGACGAGCCAAAGTCCTCTTTTCCGACCGTGAAGGGTGGGAGCTCGATAACCACACTCCAAGACGGGGCTTCACAGCATGGAGTTTGTTGTTGATCTGCTGATCCCATGATGACTGCTAGCGCTGATGCAGAAGACGAGTAAAGACGTGACGAACATCAATGCTGGGAACAGGGAGGCGGCAACGACGACCATGAAGAGCAGCCTCCTTCGCAGCAGTGTCGGCCAGCTCATTTCCAGGGATGCCAACATGGCCTGGCACCCAACAAAACTGAAGATCATAGCCCTCAGCAAGTAGGCCATGGCACTGAAGTAGTACTTGCTGGACAAGTGGATGTGGACACTGTTGGAATCAGAGCTATGAAGGACACTGCTGGAATCAGAGCAGATCACAATAGCGCGAAGCTGCAGGCGACAAACATGCTGAAAAGCTTCAAAAATGGCTACCGATTTTGCGGTGTAGACGGTGCAGAAGGGATGATCAGAAATGGCCTTCAGATGAAGTAGATATCTTAGCTGCAGGACTTGGCGACGGTGCAACAGAGACGGCTCGTCAGATTCGACATACAGGCTAAGGATGGGGCTCGTACGAAATGCCCCAGTGGCAATTCGCAGACGCAGGCGATGGACGGTGTCCAAGTGGCGTAGTACGTTGCGCCGAGCAGAACTATAAGCCACACAGCCGTAATCAGTTTTCGATCGAATGAGACTTCTGTAAAGGCGAAGCAGCAAAACACGGTCAGTACCCCAGGTGGTATGAGAAAGTAGGGGCAACAAGTTAATGGAGCGGAGACAGCTATACTTCAAGGCGCGAACATGCTGATTCCAAGTAAGATGGCGATCAAACTGGAGGCCCGGGAAACGAATACACTCAACATACTGGAGGCGATCAGGCCTTAAGCAAAGATCTGGATCAAAAGCACAGTTTCGGAGACGACAGATGTGCACACAGTTGGTCTTGGCAGAGGAGAATTTAAAGCCAGAGCGAAGGGACCACTGATGCAGGCGGTTGAGCATCAGTTGTAATTGGTGTCCAATGGTACGAAGATCATGGGACCGACAGAAGATCGTGAAGTCATCCACATAGAGCAAACCACGAACGAAATGTGTAAGTTCGTGCAGCACACTATTCACAACCACAGGAAACAGCTTTACACTGAGCACACTGTCTTGCGGAACTCCATTCTCCTGTCGAAACGGCGCAGAAAGGGTGGATCCAATTTTCACTCGGAAGGAACGCTCGCGAAGCAAGTTCTGGAGAAAAACAGCCATACGGCTACGGAGGCCCCAAGTATGCAGTTGGCGCAGGATCCCATAGCGCCAAGTAGTGTCATAAGCCTTCTCCAAGTCAAAAAAGATGGCCACAAGATGTTCACGGTGGCGAAAGGCGTCCTGGATCGCTGTCTCCAGGTGAACAAGGTGTTCTGTTGTGGAGCGATAGCATCGGAAGACACATTGGAAGTTAGAAAGAAAGCCATTATGCTCAAGGAACCAAACTAGACGGTTGTTAATCATCATCTCCAAAACTTTGCAAAGGCAGCTGGTAAGGGCGATGGGTCGGTAGTTTGCAGGAGGCCTAGCAAGCTTGCCAGGTTTTAGAATCGGGATAATGTAAGCCTCACGCCAAGCAGCAGGAAAACTGTCCTCCAGCCAGAGCCGGTTTAAGACATCTAGAAAATGGCGGTGACCTTCAGGCGGGAGATGCCGAAGCATCGCATAAGGTATATGATCCGGATCTGGCGCAGCGTCCTTCGTGGAGCGTAGAACAGCAGATAACTCCGCAGCACTAAACGGGGTATTGTAGCTCTCGATGTTAGCAGAGCGGAAGACAAGAGGCGTACGCTCGTCATGATGCTTGATGGGCAGGAAGGCCGCTGGATAATGCGCAGAGCTGGAAACATCGGCAAAATGTTGACCCAATTCGGACACTATAAGATCTTGGTCGGTGACCAGGAGTCCATTGATAACCAAACCAGGAATCCCACTAGAAGAACGCCCTTATAGACGATGAACCTTAGACCATACTTTAGAGATTGAACTCTGGGAAGAAAGTGAAGACACTACACGCGCCTGCTGCGACGTTTGGCCTGTTTGATGGGGCACGGGGGCGGCGAAACTGCTCCAACTTAGCATCACTAGGAGCACAATGAAAAGTACGCAAAGCTCGTCAACGTACACGGATAGCTTGGCCAACCTCTGCAGACCACTAAGAAACGACGCGTTCGCGACTAAGGCCATGGTGGACGGGAATGGCCGCTTCGGCTGCCAACAAGATACTCCGCTGAAAAGCCGCACACTGATCCTCGACAGACTGATACAGATCTGGAGTGAAGTCAAAGCTGGCAGAGAACCGTGCCCAGTCAGCTAGGCGCAGATTGAATCTTGACGAGGGTGCAGCTGGAGGGAGCTGAAACCCAGTAAGTACCAGTGGAAAATGATCGTTGCTACAAAGATCAGGACATGGTGGAAAGACTACAAGGTGGATGCAATGCAGTGCTAAATTCTTGTCGCTCTGGCGCATGACGTCATATTGGTCGCAGACGTGGCCAGCGAGAGTCAGATGAACTTTAAAACAAGCGCTTGCTCGCTGGTATCTTACACGCAAACTTTTCTTCTATTTATAGTGATCTTCAACGAAGTAAAAATTTTAGTACAAACAATAATTATGTAAACGTAATGTAATCAAAGCTTAAGCTAAGTGAATTCAAAAGAAGATATTTACAATAGCAAAAGAAACAGCAATATCAGTTCATATTAAACAACTTTGAAGCTTGAACAAGCCAATATTACTCACTACATTTTCTGCTTTTTCTTTCTTTCTTTCTTTTCTTTTTTAAACATCTGAAGTAATACACTCGAGTATGTATAGGCCTGAGTAATCTATAACACAGTGTGTCGTTAATGCATTTCATTATTATATATTTATGTATGCTCAAGTATATTTTCGTAACATTAATCGGTTTCGATTTACTGTTATTATTATTTTACTTGAAAGAGAATTCTTTACTGATGACCCCATATAAATTTTGAGAATATCTCAAGGGAAAATTCATGGTTTTCGTAAACAGAGATGCACGTACGTATATTTTCGTTATGCTTGGACAGTTTTTTTTTTTTTTTTTTTTTAAGAGGTTGCTCCCACGTAAGTTTCATCAGAATCTCAGGGGAGGTTAAAAACTTTATTGAGCAGGGACACACGTATTTAATATTTTAAACATCGTTTTTATTTTTGATTTATAAACAAAATCTTATTTGAAATCGCTGATCGTTTATTTATAGAATTTGTATTTGAACAAGAGGTTTGGTGAAATTCACAGTTTTCTGAATATTAGTGTCAAAATTTACGCCATAACAAACTGTATTATTAAACATTTGTACGAAATAGAACGTTGCATATACTATTATGTTCTAAAAATATATAGAAATAACTATGTATATACAAAGCACCTTAAACAAAGAAATTGCAACAACATGACTATCTCAAGCAAGAAACAAAGTACTAGGTGTAGGTGAAGACGATGTAAGGGTGTTACAGCTAGACTAAAAAAACATTAAAAAAACATAAAATTACATAATTTTCTTAATTTTCTTGATAAGTTTTCTCTTTTCTGTCCCGAGGACTAAAGAAGACAAAAGATAAATGTAAGTAAACGATTATATGGAATTTGGTGGAATGAGAATCCGGGAGTACCCCGAGAAACTCACGGATACGATGTTGTCCACCACAAACTCACTTGACCGGAATACGGACCAGTACCCCTTGCACCAGAGGTGAGCCTTCTGCCACTGAGCCACCGTGCTTCCTTGATTGGTTGAGAATCTACCATATTTTTAAATTTACTGCAGTCATTTTTAATTTTGTAATTCTGGAGGGGGCCCCTAATTATGTATATATAATTATCCAAAGTTATGATTCAAATGAACAAAAATTTCAAAATCTGAGTGTAAAAATGTCCCGACAATGTCGCCCTGACATGGTAGGTGGATACTTTATCCTCTTGATCTAATACATTGTTATATATCTTTGTAACCGTTAATCGTTATTACGAACCTTCCATTCGTTAGTTAATTTGAAGTGCAACGTCCCGTTTTAGCACCGAGGCTACAGGGAATGCAGACCTCCAGAATGAAATGGGATCTACGCTTTCAATGCTCTCCAAATGCGTAACTCCACATCGTGCCTCCCTTTCGAGTTACATGCCTGCCTCTGAGGGGAAAACTTTGTCTCAATATCTTATGTAGAAGGAAACGATGATAGAAATGATCACCTCTGTCGCTCTCCCCCCCCCTCATGATTTCGAATCCGAGTCTTGCCTCATGTTCGTCTTTTTAAATCGTACTATTGGATATGTGTATGCAGAATCAACACAAGCTACTGTAGCCCTATATACTATTATTCCATTCTATTAATACTAAAAAGAAACTACATAATGAAATCGCTTTTTATAATTTCATTTAACATTGCATTTATTTATTATTTTTATGTAAAACTTACCATATTTTAGGTTTATTTTATCCTGTCGCCTGCAAGCTAAAATCCATTTCTGGAGATATTCCCCCTTTTTTTGAAGAAATCTAAAGTATTTTATATTAATTCCTTTAGTTTTTCTGTAATAATTACTACAACCGTACACTGCACAGTTAGGCATTCTCGATATCATTTAACAGAACAAAGTAACAAAGAATTTCTACTTGTCACTTAAAGCCGCGCCTCTTCCCGTTGTCTCTTGCAAACCAGATGACGTCACAGCCACGACAGCGCTCCAGGCGACATGCGCATGCAACCAGCTTGTAGTCTTTCCACCATGGATCAGGATGTACACGCCATTGAAGTTGAGCTTTCAGAGCTGGGCTACAGAAGGACAAATCCAAATGAGAAAAGGTCCCAGTAGCAGTAGTGAAGTGCGTGGGACTACCATCGTTCAACAGAATCAGGTTCATCTCGGCAAGAAAAGCCAGAATCCCGTGAGCACGAGGTTCACTCCGACAAGAGCCCCATACGGCATGGTAAGAGTTGAAGTCACCCACGAAGACAATAGGGGCGGGAAGCTGGTGAAAGACATGTTCCAGATCGGCTGCAGTGCGATCATCAGTGCGGGGCGATCATCAGTAAAGGCATCAGTGCGGGGGATGTACGCACAGCAGATGGTAATAGGCTGGTGCAGAAAGATACGGACAGCAACGATCTGAATAAGACTCGTGACACATAGTATCGTGGAATGGTAGCAGTCAGACACTTCAATTACGACGCCGTCGACCGCACGACCATCCGTGACCTTGTCGTTACGATATAGCGTGTATCCGGAGACTAAACAGGTGGTGGTAGGCGTGAAGTGAGTCTCTTGGAGACAGAAGATCACTTGATTCAACATTGACAGGAGCTGATGAAGTTCCGCATGGTGAGAGGAATATCCACTGAGATTCCACTGGAGTAAAGCCATAAGTTAAGCGAAACCTATAACAAACAGTTTCGATGCATGCTTCCTTACGACCAGGCACAAGTTGAAATGCATGTAGATCGTCATCCTCTACCCCCTCCATAGACGAGACACCGCTCGCAGAAGGACTGCGTGGTTTCTGCTTAATCTTCTTTGCGCCGGGAGGGCTCGAAGAGGGCTTACAGGAGAACGACTTGCCAGCGTGGTCAGAGGATGCTAACTGAGAAGTTGGGGTCACCGTCTTTTTCTTTCGTTCTTTCTTCGGAGGCTTGCTAGGTGTGTCAGGAGTAGAAGATTTAAGAAACTGGTCGCGGAGAGAGCGAACAGAAGTAGCTTTACTAGCGGACTGTCAACTCTATAAGTAAACCCTCTCTTTTTATGGCTACGGCGCACTCATAGATCGTTGTTTTGTCCGCCTCCTTTTGATGTAACTAGTGATAGCTGGATGTGTTTGAAATCCCCCTCCTGTGATCTACGAGACCTGTGTGGTGTCTCCTATGGCCACCCGAGTGGTCCACTTTATTTCTCTTAATTTACAGGGTGAGCACAGAAACAGTACCTGATTTTAAAGTGCCATATAATTAACATTTAATTGAATATTTACATGAAATTTTGTACAGAGCTCAGATACGGTACTTTGTGCTCCATTAACAAAAAAGGAATTCAACAACAATGGTGGGTTTGTTATTGGAGCACCAATTCTAAATTCTAAGGCATAAATTAACACAAATTAAGCAGAAATTCGTGATAGTATTCGCAATCCTCTATCGAGAGACGGAGGAGGGTGTGTGTGCAACTTCTACGCACCCGAAAAGTATATACCTGTCCGTCTGGACAGTGCAAGTGTTTGGACCAGTTCTGAATTTAGTGCAAATGCATTTTTCTTGCTAAATGCTAATTCATATTTCTTTTAGGGTAGTGTTTCTGACTCAGTTGATGTCTGACGCAAACAAAGAAAAAAAAAAATATCTCTTCAATCTTAATTGGAAGATATGTCGTAACTGGCTCAATATTTAGACCAGTTAAATACAACAAATCGGAATTCGGAATAAGGGACGCAAGGCAGCTCTTCTTATATTATCTTTTCACATTCTTTATATATCCCTCGTGCGGATGCGAGAACTTTGCGCCCTACCCCAAAAAGAGGGAAAAATGCGTCCGCTATATATTTGCACCGGCATGTTTGCGCCCTATAATTCAAGTTGTTTTTGTATCGTGTAAACTTCCCCTAACACTTGAACCAGGCGTGGGACTGTCAGAAAAGTGAACCAAGCCTGTTGTTCCTTTTCCTGGCGTGTTGAGAAGCTCAAGCAGAAAACTCTTTCCCCTGTCGTTTCTTTATTATTATTATTATTATTATTATTATTATTATTATTATTATTATTATTATTATTATTATTATTATTATTATTATTATTATCATCGTGCCTTGATAATATTATGTAGGAAACTATGTCCTTTGTCATCGTTTCTTATTCTTTATCGAGAAATAATTTCCTTTGTCATCCTTATTACTGCGTGTTTACATTGCTTTCTCGTTTTCACTCCAATGTTTGAATGTAGGCTAGACTTTTCAGACATTGAACAATATCTTTAGGCGAGCTTGTTTTGTATCTATGCAATGGTTTTTCAATTCTATTGTCAAGTCGTATATATATATATATATATATATATATATATATATATATATTTGCCTTCCAAACCAAGGAAAATTCTATCATAATGCAAAGCACTGTGCTTAGCTTCCTGTTTCAGTGCTTTTAAAAGCACAAATAAATTTGGATGAAAGTTAACCCTGCTCTTGAACTTGTTATTCCACCCCTCAATGGCATTATTTGTTCAATGCTGTTTACTTTCTCTGTTCCAGACATCAATCGGCACAATCAAATTTTGCATCCACTCGTCCACAAAGTAATCCATAAATGCAGAAACTTCATCTTCTATTGGCACAGTATTCTGTATTGCTAACCAATCATCTTCAACGTCCTTCATCCAGCAGAAAAAGCTTGAATTCTCGTCCATCCTCAGTTTTTCCTCCGTTAGCACGATCTTTCGTCTTGAATCCGGGCCTCGAAGATCTCTTCGCTCTTGTTCCCTTACATAGTTCATGTTGCACTTAACTTTCTTCTCTCACACACACAGGCAGGCAGGTTTGTTGTCTCAGTACTCTGCTTCTTTACACGATACTGGAATCCATTTAAGAGGGGGCTAGGGGAGCTGTAGCTCCCGGGCTCCGAGCTTCAGGGGGCCCTTGTGTAATTGGAAATTTTACATTACGTTTTCTACACATTCCGTCTAATCGACTTTCAAGATTTAGTGCGTTATATACATACTAATAAAAGTGTTTACAGGAATTGTTAGTTCAATTCGTCCTCATTTAATTTGTTTTCTTTGAACTTGATTTTGTTTTCAGGTTAAGATTAAATTAGATTTTTCGTAATTTTATAAAAAACAACATTACGTATTCTTCGTATTATGCTGTGATATAGCTTATTTGGAGGTAAGTCGATGAAACAATAGTAGAATTTCCTGTGTTCGGGACTTAAACCAAATGAAAACAATCAATTATTAGTCTTAGAATCACTCTGTGATACTACATGGCCAAACCACACTGAATCATGTAAGGCTCTAGTTTTAAATTTTTAAACAATAACGAAGATCCTTGGGGAAATAAGCAAAAATGAAGAAGATCGCACCGATACTCGACAAGATGCTACTACTCTTCACAGAAAGATGATGAAATATGAACTGCATTTCATGGCTGTTTTGTGGCACAGAATATTTTACAAGGTTTAATGAAGCCAGTAACTACTTGCAAAAACCTGGCATGGATATTGTAACAGCAGTTAATTTGATGAAAAGTCTGAAAACATTCGTATCCTCTCTAAGAGACAAATTTGATAAAGTTGAAGAAGTGTTACAGATATATACAGAAAATGTAACAAATGGCAATGAAACACCCGCAAGAAGCACAACCAAAAGGTTCCCTGACGCGGTAATGATGACATTTATTTAACGCGAAGGAAAAAAAAATCAAAGTTGAGACATTTGCCATTATTTTGGACACATATCTTGTCGAAATCAAGAGAAGAATTGCCACATATGAACACGTCTGTTCTAATTTCCACTTTATTCCAAAATTAGGCACGGAAATACTTCATGAAGATGTCCAACAATTCATTGCAGTTTACGAGGAGGACGTGGAAAATGAAAATATAAAAATGAAATCACTCATTTCTCTAGCTATATGATGAAAACACAGCTCGAAGCAAGCACAAGATAAGGCTGCACAAGGTATACATAGACTATATATAGACATATTTATAAGAATGATTTGCAATCAGTTTTTCCAAATATGTTTATTGCTCTCAGCCTGTATCTAATACTCCCTGTTTCTAGTTGTGAGGCTGAAAGAGCATTCTCAAAATTGTCACTCAACAAATACCCACTACGAACTGCGTTCAAGGAAGATAAAATGTATGCTCTTACATTCTATCGTCAGAACGTGACATAACTACGGAATTGGACTTTTCTGGGGAAAAAAAAATCAAAGTTTGCTGCACTGAAAGCAAGATGCAATTTCGTGTATGAAAGTAGGCTTGTTGTAACATACTTCTCCCTAAACTGAATGCAAATGTTAATATCTAATTTAGTATATATGATTTAACATGTAATTAGTGGTTCCAGATATTTTTTCTCGAAAAGGCATGTATTCATGGAAATGGAAGTAAAATGCCAGCAACTATGTTAGAGTTACTTTTAATATATATATACGAAATTAAAATGAACAATACAAGGAAGTTGAGTTATTCTGAATAGAAACAATAATATGACCTATCTCCTGTTCATGGAAACTAGGATAAGTTTATTATTATTATTATTTGATGTTTTCTCTTCTATTATTTGTATTTTTAAATGCGACCTAATATACAAACTAGAGTATACCTAGGTATTAGAGTTAAGTGTTATACATGTTTGTGTGCTTGTTAAATGATCTTCGTATTTTCCACACTACTACTCACAAAGGGCACCTTATCAGACTTCAGCCCCCCGGCTCTTACTGCTCTTAAATGGGCCCTCCTGGAATCCATACACCGCACAGGGTTTGCCTTTCGTCGGCTCAGTTCTCAGTTATCAGACTTGATCCATTATAATTTCCGAAACCAAACAAAACAAACAAATAATATATATATATATATATATATATATAATTTTAGTACACTAAGGGGCAATCCATGCAAATACAATTTTTTTATTATACTACAATATATACAATAAAAGTGTAAGTCTTGGTATATACACCGTGAGCATAAAGTCCTGCCCTGATTATAAAAAAAATATTAAGGAATGGCCGTTGGACAGAATAATGTAAATTCTGGTCCGTTAGTATTGGAAGTTTTTTTAAAGACCAATAGATGACACTAGTGCTACCCAAGAGTGACGCAGTACGTTACTTGGCGCGCGCGGGTTAGTTGGCGAAATGGCATCGAAGCAGAAGAAAGCGCAATGCGTACTGTGGTATTACGAGAACAAATCGCCGATCAGTGTTCAGCATAAGTTTCTGACTTCGTATCGCCGCAGCCCTCCGGATGTGAAATCAATAATGCGATGTTATGAAAGATTTAAAGCAACAGGCAGCGTTGAAGATCTGAGAAGTGACAGGCCTAGTGTGAGTGAGGCCACTGTTGATCGTGTTCGGCAAGCGTCGCAAGCGCTTCAATTTTTTTTTTTTTTTTTTTTTTTTTTTTTTAAGGGGCTATATCAAGGACAGAGTCTATGCCACACCTGTTGCTGACGTCGAGGAACTGAAGGCTAGGATACAAGCAGTTGTGGATACTGTGACAGAAGATATGTTACAAAACACCTGGCAGGAACTGGAATACCACTTAGACATTCTCCGAGCTACCAAAGGGACACACGTTGAAGTGGTCTAACGTAAGTGATCTTTAAAAAAAAAAAAAAAAAGTAATACTAACCTATGTAACTGACCAGCATTTACATTATTATGTCAAACGGTTCTTTTGTAATAAATTTTTGAAATCAGAGCAAGACTTTATGCTCACCCTGTATATATATATATATATACACAGTGAAACCTCTGAATAACGGACATGAATGGGACACGAATTTTTGTCCGTTACTGAGAGGTGTCCGTTACAGAGAGGTTACAGAAATTTAATTTCTCACAGCGCAGTAATATACAGTATGCAGTTATATACAGTAAATACATTATGTATCAGCGTAAATACGTAAAATTCAATATGAAAATACTCTATTCAGTACGTATTTGAATAACTGGGAGGGATGAAGGAGAAATTTATTTCTGTTAAATGTTAATTAGGGATAATTAATTAGGGTAAGCGTTTTTCATATATTTCAAATTCTCAGAACCTTCTCAAAAGATGTGTTAGGAAGGAACCCACTGACCGTTGAACTCTTTTGTTTAGCGAAAAATGCATGCTTTTTTCTCTACAAAGGTAATACAGCTCAATAGCAAGTTTTCTCTGAGGATCTTCAATACGGTTGCGGAAGAAACATGTATGTGTATGTGTGTTTATGTACTGGCGCTGCATCTTCGTCAGCGGAATGGATGAAAAGGCAAGTTATTAGGAGTGCATATGTTTATTGGACTCATCCCTAATCACAAAGAATATCCTCGTAGAGAAAGTGAAAAAGGAAGCCGGGAAAACTCTAACCCGGACTTGTATCATAAATAAAAGAAAAACGTTGATTTTCAAAAAAAGTAAGAGAGGAAACATTGCTCGTTGAAAATGTTATTGTAAAACAAACAATGTTTGTTTTGTTATCTATGAAAAGTTCGGGAAAGATGCAAGCCCAGAGGAAAAAGGACTAAATTTGTTAGGGAAGGGAAGATCTTTCGCATAAAATTCTTGGCCATACGACTGACCCTGCATGAGTATTATTGCTTATTAAAGATTTTCTAAGATTTCTACCAGAAAGCAGTTTGTTGCGGGCAGAAAAAAGAGTTTCAAGTTCAGCTTGAAACTTTTCTATTTGATGGTTCATCAGGTCCAGACTCATGATAGATACACTTGTGGGGAAAAGACTTTTCTGTCTACTGTAATATATCGCAGAACCGAGAATAATTCCTGTCCGTTATGAAGAGGTTATTGAAACTTTTAGGGCAAGAAAGGACTGTCCGCGTCCGTATCCGAGAGTGTCTGTAAAAGGGAGTTTTCACAATATATATATATATATATATATATATATATATATATATATTTGGTCTAGGAATTAATTCGTGCGGGTGGACAAGAGATGGCGCAACGAACGGAGCGTCCCACAGTTTCGTGTATTCACACATGTGTTGCAAACCCCTGTCATCGCGTATCGTTCGTAGTATAGGGCAGTGGATTAAAGCGTCAACAACACCAGTTTGTAGTTAAGTGAACATGGCGCAATTTGTGCCTGATAAAGTGTTTTTGCGGGGTGTCCTGCTGCATTACTTTAACATGCAGAAAAGTGCGACTGAAAGTCATCGTATTTTGGTGGAAGTGTATGGTGACCATGCTCTAGCTGAGCGAACGTGTCAGAAGTGGCTTGCACGGTTTAGAAGTGGTGATTTCGGCTTGGCAGACCAAGAGCGAGCTGGACAGCCAAAAAAATTTCAAGACGAAGAATTGACAGCATTGCTCGAGCAGGATTCGTGTCAAACGCAGGAACAACTTGCAGCAGCATTAGGCGTTGATCAAACAACAGTCTCCAAACGCTTGAAAGCCATGGGAATGATTCAAAAGATGTCACATTGGATTCCACATGAATTGAAAGACAGAGACGTTCAAAGACGAAAAACCATTTGCGAATTGCTGCTTCAACGACAGAGCAGAAAGGGGTTTCTGCATCGAATTATTACGGGTAATGAGAAGTGGATCCATTACGAGAACCCTAAACGAAAAAAGGCCTGGGTGAAACCAGGTGAACCAGGTCCATCACAACCAAAACGAGATATTCACTGTGCAAAGGTTATGCTGTGCATATGGTGGGATATGAAAGGTGTGGTGTACTATGAGCTGCTGCAACCGGGTGAAACTATGAATGGAGAACGTTATCGACGACAATTAATGCGTTTGAAGCAAGCTCTGGCCAGAACACGACCAGAATGGGAGAACAGACATGATAAACTTATTGTTCAACATGATAACGCTCGCCCACATGTCGCAAAACCGGTCAAAACCTATTTAGAAAATGTCGGATGGGAAGTTTTACCCCACCCGCCGTATTCACCAGACGTTGCTCCTTCGGACTACTACTTGTTCGATTGCATGAACAACGATTTGATTGGACAGCGGTTTACTTCTTCAGAAGATATCGAAACATGGGTCTCTGACTGGATCGCTTCCAAGGATGAGGACTTCTTTCGCCACGGAATCCGTACATTGCCTGACAGATGGGCGAAAGTGGTGGCTAGCGATGGACAATATTTTTCTTAAGGTATTTATGTATTTTGTGTTTGTACTACAGCTTCAATGTGTGCGTACCAACCGCACGAATTAATTCCTAGACCAAATATATATATATATATATATATATATATATATATATATATATATATATATATATATATATATATATATATAACTAAACTAAGTGAGTATAATTTAAGCTACATAAGACCGTTTTGGTTCTTCCCAGATATATCGGTCCACAATCCTTGCATTGTCTTTTCAGGACTCAAAATATAGAAAAGTAAAGTGAATGTAAAATTATTTCAACAAATATTATCAAGAAAACTCACCTATGCATTACAATGTGTTTACTTGTTGGAGTTACACTTCAAACACTGTTGCGTTGATCTGTTGTGTTCATTTGGCTTATAATTGAAGTTTATACTCCCTTTATATAGCCCTAAGCTATGGCAATCAGCTAATGCAATCAGATAAAGGGCAGATGCGTGAGCTCGAACAAGTTCTTTCATTTCGCAGGGCGCAAACTTCCGGGTGCAGGTATATCGCGGG
This sequence comes from Thermobia domestica, assembly GCF_964235325.1. Lineage (NCBI taxonomy): Eukaryota > Metazoa > Arthropoda > Insecta > Zygentoma > Lepismatidae > Thermobia > Thermobia domestica. Next base: position 145,873,633 of record NC_137464.1, read on the forward strand.
CGCATTTTTCCTTCTTTTCGGGGTAGGGCGCAAATTTCCCGGGCGGAAAATTCTCGACACCCCTTGTAGGGTTTCATTTGTGTTAGTCTAACTGTGTATAGAGTGAACTGGAAAATTGTGAGTAGTAATCTGGCAATGACAAGTAATCAAATGAGTAGGAACCCTGACCTTATACCTAGGTATATAGCCTGAAATCAGTGTCCCAGTTTTTCCTTTACAAAATCTGGCAACCCTATATATAGGAGATCACTGTGCGATCCAAAAATATTCTCTGTGTAGTTTTTGTCTGAAAGAGGAAATGCCTTTGATTGACGTGTTTGAGTTATATGTAGGTGTGCATGATGTCTCCCATGTGAAAGTGGTGAAATCCGTTTTAAAATTGATTTTGTGATTATCTTATAAAGAAATGAAAGAAATAGGCCTACTGAGCGTTAGGATTCCGAAATCTAACAATGAGATCTAGTGCAACGAAAATATTTCAAAATATTATTAATGGAAAAATATATAAGTGAAAAAAATATGATCTAATGGAATCATCAAGTAACAGTTCAAGTGTCCAACTTCCATCAGTTGAATCTGATATCCCTAACATTGATTCAGTTGCCAACCTAGCAGGTCTACTACTGGCCATTTTTCTATTACTATTAAATTTACGAATGTGTTACCATGTCCTCACTGTGGAAAACATTATGCAAATTCCTGAGCATAGCTATACACAGAGACGAAACATTTTCGCAACAATTTTGATATTTTGTAGCATTAATTATCACAATTTTCACATTTATGTCGCATTTATTTTTTAAATGTAACACAAGTTTATTATTATTATTATTTTTTATGGAACTTGTAAACAGTATATTTTTGGTAGTAAGCTGTATATCTAATACAAAATTGAGGATATACCTTGATTAGGTGCACATTCTAGTTAATGTATTCACTGAAACATAGAAATTAATGCAAAAATTTAAACACTTCCTCTAATCTCATCCTTGGTTAAAGGATAACATGCAGCAAGACATTACCAATTCTTCTTTTAAGTTTGTTCTCCTGTCAGTAACAATCATATTATACTTGGAAAAGAATCTCTCGGCATCAACACTCGAGACTGGCAACCATATTAAACGTAACGAGCTGACAGCAAAAGACCTGTGGTTTAACTTTTAAACTGTTAAACAGTGATACAACTCACTTCAATTTCCTTATCCTCACTGCTGGGAGCTTCAATAACCTTACTTTTTATGGTAAGCAACCAACAGATCCTAAACGTTTTCACCACAAAATACAGTGCAGGATTTAAACAACAGTTCAATTTTGTTAATGTCTACATCCTTATCAACTGAAACAGTTTCTGGATGTAATAACTCGCAGCGCTTTTTCGTAAATGCAACGATTTTTAAGTTAAATAATATTGGAAATGTGCATTTTAGTTATTATTAGCAATAATTAAAACGAATTCCACTTTTTCGTTTTCAACCGCATTTATCACAAGTAACGCCGAATTTCGCAAAAATTCGCGATAATATAAACGTGATTTCTGGTTCTGAAACGAAAAGTTTGAGGTTTCCTGAAACATATAGCTATGCATTTTTTTAACATTTCGCACATACCGCATTAACGAAAAAGTTTCGTCTCTAGCTATACACATAGGTAAAGATCATCAGGTTATAAATGTGGAGGAAGATTGTTATCACATCGATAATAGCTATCCTGATTATAAAACTGCAAATATTAACGTCTCTAAAGCATACAGGATTTGACGTTATCTAACTTGGGTAAAATATTAATATCTTTAAGGTCCTTGACGCACATTTTAAGGTGTGTCCCTCGTAGTACTCGACCTGCAGTGGCTAACGTACTTTCTGTGGTGTTACATTAGGTAATTATTTCAAATGGCAAAAAAGATACGATCAACATGTTTCTATTTTCATTAGTGGCACTAACTGCTCCCAAAAAATCAGAAAATGTAAAAAACTTACTTCCTGGATAAAACAAAGAGATCGTCTTTGTGTAATATAGATATTGACGCCTTAACCTGGCATGCAACGAAGATAAGGAAATCTCTTCCGAAACAGAATGTTTCCAATCTTGAGATTGTAGTAAACAAACTTGCAGATAGTGACATCCGTGGAGCAGTCCATTTACTAATGTCAGATGATGCTGTTGGAGAGGCATCCAGCCCACCCTGGTGAATTTACTTTACCGAATCTTCCTGATGACCCAACAGCTGTCAAGGAGTTTCGGTTAATTAAGTTAGAACTACTATTAATTCCTTTCCATCTGGTAGTGCGGGAGATCTTGATAGCCTTCACCCTGCAAATTCTCAAAGATCTCCTATCGTGTCAAGTACTTGAATCGAAGGAAAAGTTCTTAAAATCATTATGCGATTTGTTTAATTTAATTATTTCAAGAAAAGTACCCTTGGAAGTTCGCCCATTGGTTTTCGGAACCAAACTTACTGCTCTTAAAAAGAAATGTGGTGGAATTCGACTATTGCCATTGGGAATGTTTGGCGCAGAATATCAGAAAAAAATTATGCTTCAGAACACGGGAGCCTTTTAAGAATCTTTGGCTCTCCACCAACTTGGTGTTTGTATTCCCAATGGAGCCGAAGCAGCTATACATGCAACCCAGGTTAATTTTCCTCCACTCACAATGCTCCTAAGGCTATCTTAAAGCTGGATTTTCGCAACGCATTTAACGAGCTTGCCGAGACTACAAACTTACTGCATTATTTAATTAATTTTCTTCAATTTGTTCATATGTTTACCAAGCTTACGCTCAACCCAGCGATGTATTCTTAGGCCAAGATAAAATTTCATTCCACAGAGATGTACGAGACGATCCTCTGGGCCCAGCACTTTTTGCTATAACCATTCATTCCTTAGTGAAATCAATTAACACTGAATTAAACATCTGGCATTTGCATGATGGGACTACTGCTGATTTATTTCAACTCTAACACAAATAAATGAGAAAGAATCTACACTTGGCCTACATTTGAATTTTTGAAAGTGTGAAGTTGGCTTTCTTGGATCAGATGAAGCCACGTTTGACCTATTATTTATAAAGGTAACCAAGAAAGTTCGATCGCTTTTTCACCCACCATCTTCGAACATCGATATGCTACCTAAGACGTATTAGGAAGATCAAAAATAGTTCCCATCAGCATCGACGACTTGCCAACGCTCTGGAAAGCCGTGGATTCCATTGCGGTAAAACTTAGTGGACCGTGAAGCGAATAAGGTATAAAGTGCATTTTGCACTAAACCTCCGCTGCACTGTCCGCGTAGTCACGATACCCTCACCAAAGGACTAGCATATCTTCCGCCCCGCTGCAGGGAATTTGACCCAAGTTTGAACTCGTACAGCACATATGCTCTTATGACGCTCTGTGGAGGTTTCATGTTCACTCTGTCCTTACGCAAGTTCACGACGTAACTGAACTGCCACAACCAGGTAGTACTGTATGTTGGATATACCCACACCAACAACTGACCTTCGCCTTATCTCCATTTCCATTCAACTCACGGTATGAGGGCCAATTGAACACAAACCTCTACAGAAAGCGACTGAACTTCCTTGGTTACCTTATAGAAGACTTGACGAAGCTGCCCCAGGAATACGTTTCCTAACTAAACCAGGATGCTTGTCTTCTAGGCGCCGCTCTTACAAAGGAAGCACTTACTAATGTGCTGTTAAACCAAATATCCAAGTTAGTATATTTTTTGTTTCATCTTGCCTAGATTTCTGCCTATGCAGCTTTTTTTCTTCTACGTGTCTCTTTGTCAATCCCTCGTTTAAACTACTTTTTACGATGCTTTCAATCTTGGAATGAAACTCCAGTACTGGAAAAATATGACCTTATCTTTAAAATGGATTTGGAATCAATTTTGAACTGCTTCTTAAGCAACGAATCTTGGATTCAAGCACCTTTAGGGGGTCTTGGTATTCGACGATCCGTGAATATGGCGATTCCTACCATTTTAACGTCCTACCACGGATCTATTCGTTTAGTCGAGGCTCTCCTTCCGCAAGGTTACCACCTGGACCCAGACGGGACAGTTCAAGAAGGCTCTAGAAAATGGAAAAATTTAACAGATACAGATCTTCCAGAAATTAACAAAAGAGGTTTTCAGACATCTTGGTATACACCAACTGCAGCGCATTTCCATGAACTTCTTTTACAGTCAGTTATTGCTCCAGAGGATATAGCTAGGCTTCTTGCTGCCTCATTCCTCCATGTTGGGGCATTGTTGAATGCAATACCCTTCCCACCATTAGGTCTTCATATGACTAATGAAACCTTTCGGATCGCTGTCGCCTTAAGACTAGGTTCAGCTGTTTGTGAGCCACATCGCTGTCTAGCTTGCGGAAATCAACGTTAACCAACGTGGCATGTATGGCCTTTCATGCATGAAGAACATGAGCAGACACTCCTCTGTAAATGATATCATTTTACAGCCCTTACCACGGCTGGAATTCCTTCCATATGTGAACCCGCAGGCTGTTGTCGTTTAGATGGTAAACGACCTGATGGCATGACATTAGTTCCTTGGATGAGAGGCAAATCACTTGTATCGGACTTCACCTGTTCAGATACATTTGCCCATTCAAAGTCTCCTTTCGGCTGTTGTGAATGCTGGATCTGTTGCTAGTCGTAGAGAAGTAGAAAAACAAAGGTAGTACAACAACCTCCTTGATAAATTTATTTTTGCTGCAATTGCCATCGAGACTAGTGATGCTTGGGGCTCTACAAGCCTTGATTTTATTAGAGGTAGGCAGACGCATTTCTATCGTTACTGGAGATATTCGTTCAACAACTTTCCTAATTCAACGCCTTTCCTAATTCAACGCATAGCTATTGCTATCCACCGTGGCAACGTATCGTCGGATCTTGGCAACTTACCACATGGATAGGAACTAGCTGAGATGTTTGTTCTCTAACATAAAGGACAACACAACATTTATATAACTGCACGACATACTGTACAATTAACGCCAATTACATCATTGAAACCAAAGAACAGAAGACAAACTTGCGAAAGTAGAAGTCTGCCTGGCTAATATAATAATAATTTACAAAGTAATTATCACATGTCCTACTGAGATATTATTTTTCAGTCATACTGTGATATATTAAAAGCATATATTTTTCCTAGGTGAGAATTTACGTAAATAGCTGATTCTTTTTATTGTTCCTATATTAGTTCCTACTCATAGTGAGCTTCTTCAACTGTGTTGAAACATGTTAATCTTTATAAATATTAAATTTACTAATATGTTAAAATTATGTCCAAAATATGTAAATTTGAGTTGAAATATATCTGTGATAAAATATATACAACTGATTTATTTTAATGTAACTATTTTATAAAAATATTTATGCATTGAGCAAGATAGCAAAAAGTTCGACATAAACACAAATCGAACTCAAGACCTTACGAGCAGAAGTCCCGCAGTTTACCACTGAGCTAACATGAACACTCTTGAAGAGCTCCTTACGAAATGTAACTGAATTTCTAAGACAATGATATCCATATCCGTTGCAAATGCTGTTTCTTTTTCCTCCTTTGTCTTTTTTATTTTACTATGGATGCGAGAACTATTTTCACTGTTTTTTGTTTCATTGGAAATATCCTCATACGTATGGAAAATTAAATGAGGAAGTCAGCCTGTGCTGACATTTATATACAGTTTCGAAATATATAATTTAGAATTTAAATAAATAATACTTTTTTCTACACTTGACAACATTTCAACATATTTTATTACATCGAAAAGAAGAAAGATTGATCTGGACAATTTTTCCCAATTGCGAAGTATGGCTAGAGGGCTTGATCCTGGCATCTTTGGGTTATTGTTTTTGTTGATAGACGTAGTTGGACGTACAGCATTGATTATGGCTGTTTGAGGCAAAAAATTTCATAGTTGGACTTTGAAATTTTTTACCTCAAACAGCCATAATCAATGCGCTCAATCTTTCTGAAGTAAGGTGTACATACAAGACTTTAAAGTTCATAGTGTTCGAAGACATATGAATTGCAGAAGATTACCAGATTAGACACTAAAAAATGTAAAAACAGGTTTGATTTAGAGTTGGTGCATTAACTAATTATGTTGAATTTCAAAATGTTGTATACATTTTTATATCCTGTTTATTACAAGAAAAATACAAAATGGTGCAACATATTAAAATTTTGCTTTCACACCCAGCAATCGGATATCAACTACTAAAGTTGTTACCTCGAGGTCAAAGGTCAAATACCTAACCGTGTATAGCTCACATACAGTGCAACATTAAAAATCTTTTTCCAGATTTAGCAATGGGACATCAACTACAAGATATCACGTAAATTGTGACATCGAGATCAGAAGTTAAATATTTAACTGTGTATAACTCATAAACCGTGTAATGTGGGTTCCTGTCACCACGGCATGGCGCGTCCTCAGGTTGCGGATCGAGGAGAAGGCCTCTAGATATAGAGGTTAGCTGCGAATATACTAAATAAGCAGTCGCGGCCAGCCGACTAGCAGCGGTCCTCCAGCTTGGGGGTTTGGGTAGGGCTAACAACCTCATCCTGTAAAAAAAAAAAGCACTTGTTCAGAAATATTCACAAAAGCCTCGGACAAGGACTGATAACTTGGCACGACCTCAGCAAAAGAAAATGGACATGAGATTTGGAACATGGAATATTAGGAGTCTTTATAGGGCAGGCGCGTTAAAATCCGTAACGAGTGAGTTAGAGAAATACAGGATGGACGTAGTAGGAGTTCAGGAAGTTAGGTGGGATGGAAATGGATCTGTGAATTCCGGAAATTTTACGTTCTTTTACGGGGAAGGAAATAAAAATCACGTTAGGAACAGGGTTTTTCGTTCATAAACGTATATTACCAGCAATTAAACGGGTTGAATTTGTTACTGACTGACTTTCTTTTATTACTTTTAAGGGACGGTGGTGTGATATTATTGTTTTAAATGTACATGCCCCAACTGAAGATAAGGATGACGATATAAAAGACAGTTTTTACGAAGAAGTTGAACGGATACTTGACCAACTCCCGCGATACCATACGATAATTAAATGTATTAGGAGCAAAATTTAATCATAGGGACCACAACAAACTTGTTTGCTCTGGGGCTTAACATGATGTTAAACGGCACTAGCGCGAGGCCGACCAATACACGCTTTCCCCTCATATCTATTTTGTCTATCAATGCAAAACTTGGTACACACATTTCTTATCCCTTATAGTGTTTTTCTAGATACATTTGGATTGTATGCTTTTACCCGGGGCCACTCGATAGGAGTCCAAAGCTGATAGGAGGGATTTCTGGAGGGAATGTTCCCGACATTCTCCTAATTTTTCCTGTTCAAGTACATTAAGGATCCCAATACATAGCACCTCTAGAAAGCTTGTTTCATGCTGAAGAGAATGAACAGTGTTGATGCAACACCTATTTCACTGCGAGTCTACGATTTCCTTTATACTAACAGGGTTAATGGGCTCCAGGGACTTACTCCGTTGTCCACAGTACCTAATTTTTCGTGCATGAACATATCTTTGTTATGTTCATCGAATGGACTTAGTTTGATTCGGATGTCCGGATGATACGTTCATGTCCGTTCCTTGTTAGTATGGCCCAGTTGCATTTTTGCTGCTATTTCACTGTCTGGAAATAAGTAGGGAAATAACGTACATCTTTCTCCGCAGAACGGAAGGATTCGTGTGTCAATTACTTGTAAACACCATATAATTTCCGCATTAGTAACGTCATTGTTTAACAGATACTTCTTGAAGGCACTTGAGTGAAGATCAGAAGGTCCAATATTATTATTATTGCCCTTAGATTTATCACAGACAACACCTGACCAGGAAGTTGAACACGAAACAGTGCTAGTTTCTGGGCTTTTCACACCTGACGAGGAATCTCAACATTAAACAGTGTTAGTTTTTCGGCTTTTCACTCCTGATGAAGAAGCTGAGCTTGGCGTTTGTGGTCTTCTTATAAATGTTTGAAGGTTGGACGAATCACAGGCTTTCTTCTTTTCTGAGTGTTTATTCCCCTACACATGCCTAATTACTGCTTGGCGTCCCACACCGCTAACAGAAATAATAGCCTGAGTGCAACGTCGGCAATCTGCACTATAAATATCTCTTTCCCGTTTGACTAGCCAATCCCGGAGGAGTGGGTCCTGGAGCCAAACTTCTTGAAACGAAGTCTTACCATAGTACTGAGAACCCTTTGACGTTCTTCTTGACACCATGTATCCGGAAAGAGTACAACAATAAGTTCTTGTTATAGATATCCACCAAAAAAATCAATTTACAGACCAATAAAGACCTCTTTTTTTTTCGTCCAAAATAGGAGACGATTCTAAATATTTGCCCTAATGTACGTAACAAGGGTATTTACCTCAAACGGAAATGCCGTGTCTGTAAAATATTGTAAAATACTAATAAGTATTAATAAAGCCTCAAGTTTTTAACAGTATATTCTTCAAAAATTCAAGGATCTGTAGATAAATTCACGCACTTTTCCAGGTTTTTTCAAGGCCTTAAAAATTCACGCATAATTCCCGCTTTTCCTGAAATTCCAGACTCATGGCCACTCTGGAGGTCACTTTTCTCGTGATCCCATGGACGATAATGTTTGAAAGTAGTTCCATTGGATTCAGCATTCTTAAATTAATATAAAAAGTGCAATTCGAAATGTATCGAAATGTGAGCAGTTTTATCATTGGCGAGGTATTTTTCTTGTGACTTCATAATCGGCTATGCTTAAAAATAGTTTCATTGTATTCAGCATCCTCAAATTAGTACAAAAAGTGCAATTAGAAATTTATCCAAGCGTGGGTACGTCATCTCTCATATGTGATGGGCTAACATGGCCATAGGTGCCGAAAGCCCAGAAATCTCATTTCTAATCCTAACGATACTGATATTTAAACTTCAATTTACTTGTAACTATAAAATCTCATGATAGTGTTCTTCACGAATAGAAAGAATAAAAATTGGTTGGTAATATCACTATACTGTATCTACATATTACGAATAACGTTAATTTTGCCTTCCTCTAATTCGTAGATGAATAGTTACCTAATCTAATCGCGTACAAAGTGTTTTATTTTCAAATTGGGGGATTGGCGGGAGTTAAATTTCATGGACCTTTCTAGTTAGTTCTAAGAATGCTTTCCCTATATGCAACCGTATTTGTTATGTAGGCTTACACCAGTTTAAGCTCATGAATGCATCACTATTAACCACCTTAATAATGTATATACTGCCACCTATTTTCCTATTACTCAAACTTATCTTTAAACTTAAAAAATAAAATAAACTAGTTGAATACATACCAATATATATGAGCTGTGTTGGCGCCTCGTCTTAGTTCGTTGATCATTGTTCCTGATGCAGTGTCGAATACCCTTATTAAGGTGCCCTACGGAAAATAAAATATATGTCAAGTAGGATATGCTCTGCTTTAAGAGCAGTTATAAAGCATATATCGCATGACAGTCTTAATAGGGAACAGACACTTGAGTTCTAATTCAAAAACTAACTATAAACAATGTTGTCAAACAGAAAAGTTCAATTGCAGGAGTAACAAGGAATCTAACTCCGGTCTTCCAACTATGCAGAGATCACATTTTTATGTTTTACCAATATTATTCCAAATACTTTGTGAATGGGTCTACTTCTTATATTAATAATGAATATGGTAAGGAATTAAAACATAGTATGATCATGAAAGTAAGTTCCTTTACGAAAAATGCAGGCAAACTGGATTCTCGTAAAATGATAAAGAGTCAACAAAGTTTTACACACAGTAACGATAGTTAGATAAGAACCATACAAAACCCAGGATTAATGGTAAACTCATTACGTACAAAATGAATACGTCTGAAAGTATTATTTTATACAGATAATTTGACGCAGGTTTGTTCTTCACTAGGTTTGCAAACGTAAACGAAAATCAAGATCTACTATAACCATCGTTTCCATACAAGAGAAAACGCTCAATTTCATTACTACCATTAAGAAATGTATAACAGTTCGAAGAAGAAATGAAGACAGAAATTTTTTTTACACCTGTGAACGTAAGTAGTTTTATAGCAGGAAATAACCATACTAATAAACACTAGAAGACAGAATGTTTTTGATTTACCATCCAAATTTTGCTTACTTTTACAAGGTTTCAAGAACTATCATAGTTCTCGTCGTTGAACCGTAAACTTACTTTGAATAATTCGTATTTATGTAATCTTATATACAAAGATGAATGTTTGTTTGTTTGTTCGCCCGTGTACAAATCCGCACACTTGGATGGCATACTTTAGGTATCTATACGGAATATATCGTAGGCTGTTTAAATTATTTTTTTGCGTATCATATAGTGCCTGAGGTAGGAGACTTGAAAAGAACAAGAGATGGTTTGATATTTACACCAATTATAAAATATTTCATTAGCCCCTCACGTTAGGAAGATGAACTCCTTATTGAAAATAACGGAACATGTGACCCAGCATTTAGAAAATTCCACGTCTGAAGGGGCGTAATTTTAATAGTTTTGTGATTATCTTCATTAACGAATATTTTATTCACATTTTATTCATGAGCAATTTTTTGGACGCCAATAACAAGTTGAGATATATATTTTTAATTTCTTGAATATTTATTTTTAGTTCTGTTCTCATATTTCAAGTCCCATGGGAAAGAAAATTTAAGTCGTCACACGTTCCTGTAGCCCTGCCTATCTGCCAATTTTTCTTGCTTCTTTGTTTCTACCTGATAAGAAATGTCATATCATGGTCATAGCCACGGCTGAAAAAAAAAAAAAAACGATTTTTTAAAAATCAATTTGTTGATTTTTTAAATTTAAATCACTAGTACTTGAGCTTTTTTTTTAAAAAAAAACAGTAAAATTTAAATGTTCATTAAATATGTAGCGATACTAAAGCGAAAGAGACTTTTAAAACTAAACAATTCCTTTATCCACGAAACTTTAGTAATACGTTGTCTTAAACATGAGGGTTACAAAACCGAGGAGTCCATAAATATTCTAAGGGAAGAAAGTTTTGGAGGGAGAAGGCGAAATTAATGGATTCCATTGTTCCCTGAAATAGGGATGTAAGAGGTTTATATATAGCGTATTTGGTACACTGCATCGAATAAGAGCATCATCAGGTCAAATAGGATGAAAAATGTGAAAATGGTGGCCTTCCGAACTTTTCATTGATCTAGCGTTTACAACTTTGTATCGTTTCACAAGGTATGTTCTTATGTACGACGGTATGAGGAACTATTTTACAGTACTTTGTGACGTTAGTGTTGTTTACATGCAACAACTTTATGTGATATAAAGTATATCAGGCGTACAGGTTTTCATTTTTTAAGTGGATGATACTATTTTTGTTTACTGATTCATACTTTGCGTTTTAATGTATGTCACACAACTACACACTGTTGTACTTACGTTTGCAACAATATGTGTTTATATGTTTTGTTACATATTATTTAATTTGTTTTTCTAAAGTGCCTTTGCACAGAATATGATTCTGCACTTTTGTTCACATAATAACGTCTCTTATCTTTTGGTAATATACTAATTAATTAATACATTTTCATATAACTTTTCTCATTTTCTACGAACTAAAGACATGATATATTAGCAAGTAATATCATACAATTCAGTTCTTCATGCCAATGCGTTTGTTATTCCTCATAGCCCCTTCTTTTCCCGGCCCCGTGTAAAAGCTACACCATTCACCTCAATATTCAACACCACTTATATGCGCTCTGGTGCATCTTTCTTAAGCTTAAACGCGATTTTCTAACATATTCACTCGCAACACAGCCGAAAATCTACAAAATATCAGAGCACTAACTTTCCCCTTACCCTTCCATATTTCCGGAACGGTTGAGATCGAGGGTTTTTCCCAGTCTTGGAAAGTAACGTAACGCAAGTAACGCGTTACTTTTTAAGTAACATTTCCTAGTAACACGTTACATTTTTTCCAAAGTAACAGTAACGGTAACGCGTTACAAATTTTAAAGTAACGTACCTAGTTTGCGTTACTTTTTTCGTGTTACATTTCAGATGAGTAACTACAATATATGTATTTCTTTTCGGAAACAAATGTTTCTTTTCTGTAAGTGAATTTCTCAGAATGGGATAATGGAACATGATCTGTCAGTGACCGACAGTCACCGACACACAGAGAAACACAAAAGATCATAGTGCCACTTGCTGTTTTTGGAAGATGACAGTCTCAAGGAAATCACCTGTACTAATTGCAGGCATCTAGAAGATTTTGTCATAGATTTTGACAGCTCCAAATCAATACATTCAAGGAGTGAACTACGAGTGAAATGGCAGTCTATTTACTTTGATTGGTTTTGTTTTATAAGGATGAGAACGAAAATATTTTACCGTTCGAACATTTGAAAGATACTTTTTCTTAAAACCTGAGGACGATGATGGACAGAATTTAAAAGTAGTCTCTGAAGTGCCCCGGCGGGATACATTTATCAACAACTAGGGCGTCATACTTAACGATATACAGTAAGAAATTAATATGAATAAACTGTTCTGATGAGTAGGCTACTTCATTACTAGAAAATAGTTTGCTGATGGTATGTAATATTGGAGTTCTTTCAGATCAGTTTGCGTATCCTAGAGTCCCGTTGATTATAGAGTTTGGAATAACTAGCTTTAAAAAGCATGTGTCGATTTTAGAGTTACTACTAAGTATTGATTCACTCCCAGTTCTGTGTTCTCATTTTATTAGATGTAGTTCTCTATATTCTGTATTTTTAATTTTACGTAACAACATTGTTATTATTATATAATTAGTTTAACTGAATAATGATAAGCAGCTATTTTTTTCTAACGTATAGAGATGGGCACGAGTTGAGCTAAACTCAACTCAACTCGAATTCAAGTCGAGTTTCGACTCGAGTCAAAGGTGGTTTCGAGCCGATTCACCGTTCTTGACGTCGTGTTTCGAATCGAGTCGAGTTTGATAAATGGCTCGTTCGTTCAGCTCGTTTTGAAATCATAGCCTGACTACACTGGAAAGCGAAAGCCATGAGAAAAATATAAGCATTAATTTGGAAAACTTTTAGTGTTGCTCACGAGAGGAAAACTCACTGCTCGCATCTCGTCTCGTCTCTATAACGAGACCACAAGAGATTTTTATAACGAGCTCAGTTCAGCTTGGCTCAACTGAGCCGATGGCTCGAGCCGGCTCGGCTGGGTGAGCTGTTGGATCTGCTCACTTCTTGATTCGGCTCGATAGTGAATGAGCTGCAAGCCGAGATGTTCGAGTCGTTGACAATTCTAAGCCCGGGCCGAGCAATTTTGAACATATTTGGCCAGCGCCCTATAACTTTTAACAATGTTTAGCTCGAGTCCGAATACTCAACAACCTAGACTCTCAACCCAGCTCGAGCCCGAATACTCAACAACCTACACTCTCAACCCAAATTCAGAAGCTAGTGATCAATGTCCTTGACTCCTAGACTTCACGACTACCGAGGTTGGCAATCAACTAATATTCTAGTATTCAGATACAAACCGTCTATCTTTCATGTTTATACACAGTGTTGTTATAAATAATAATAATGATAAAAATTGTAGTAGTAGTAGTAATATCATTGATAATAATTATATTGTCTATGTAGGATACTTGAAGAGATTACTTGGAACTACACAATATTTGGCTCAATTTACCTCGGCTCGACTCGAAACTCGAACCGAATTTGAGTTGGAGACAATGTTTGAAGCCGAGTTCTCGGGTCGAGCGCAAAGATTGTCTGTTTCGAGTCGAATCGAGTTTCAAAGAAAACTCACTGGAACTCACTCGTGTCCATCCCTACGAGTAACGCAGTATGGCATTTTAGTCAGTGTTACATTATATGAAAAAAAAATGAAATGAAATTTTGAGTTTTACGTCCCACGGTTATGCCGGTTAGGCTAAAGGAGACGGTGATAATGAGTAATGAATGAAATGGTGGAATGAAGAAAGTGGGAGGAAACGGGAGAACCCCGAGAAAACCCACGCACACGGTGTTTACATTATATGAAAATGTTCATATAGCTGTCAATTTGTAGATGTATGAATTTGTTTTTGCATCTACATAAAGCGATTCAAAACGTGCAGCAGCAGCAGCAGCAGCAGCAGCAATAATAATAATAATAATAATAATAATAATAATAATAATAATAATAATAATAATAATAATAATAATAATAATAATAATAATAATAATAATAATAATAATAATAATAATAATAATAATAATAATAATAATAATAATAATAATAATAATAATAATGTTTGAAACATGTTTATTAGAAGCAGACAGCAATACAGCTACAAGTGCCCCTTACAAGAAAAAAAATGTTTTACATAGGGCGCATCCAAATAGAATAACATCATACAACTGATTATACAAAAATGGATAAAAAAGATAAAAAATTGTTGAAAAAAAATAAAAACATGCAGTATCTGTTACAAACTGAAAATACAAAAATAACAATAGTGAAAAAAAACATGATTAACATGCATATATACAAATGGTATAGCATATAGGATTAATATACAAAGTGAAATTCAAAAATTAATTATTATTAACCATGTAGTAGTAACAGTTTAAGAATAATAAAAGAGAAAAAATCAAAAATACGCTTTGTAGCTGTTTATACAATATGAAAATAAATGTTTCTAAGTTGAAGGCTTCGGTTAGATTAACAAGGCTAATAAAAACAATGACGAAAAAACAAGCATAAAAAAATCATATGACACAAATAAAAAATCCATGAGCTAGCTTTTCCCTCCTATTGTCCTCATCATTATTATTATTAAATGCAGTACACGTAGTAAAGAAGAATTTAGCATAGAAGAAAAGAAAAGATGATAGGAAAATGAAGACGATTGAACAAAAAAAAAATAAATAAATAAAAAAAATAAAAAATAAAAAAAATAAAATAAAAAGATTAAAAAAAATAAAAGAATCTTTCAAATGGCACCTTACAATCTTTACTAAGTGACATCCAGAAATATAATAAAAATAAGAAGAAAAAACATGTGTATCTGTTCATAATTAAAAATTCTTACAATTTGACTTTAAAAAAATAAATATATATATATATAAAACAAATTCATTCAATATTCCGAAGAATACAAAATTAAATTAAGAGAATTAGTTGCTAGCCTAATGACGTTAAGACATTTTATAATTTATTTAAAAAATTAAAAAATAATTCACGCACCTTCTTGAAATTCTTATGAAACAAATCCAGAACTGGATAAAAGTTATTAGCTGTTTCTATACTTTTATATATAGAAGACCTAGTTAGATATTTACTAATAAACAGAACAAATTTCCTAATGTTTGTGTGAGAAATTTTTAAAGAAAAAAAGTTCTCCAGAACAAAATCCCCATGCAGAATTACATGAAAAATAATAATGATAATAATAATAATAATAATAATAATAATAATAATAATAATAATAATAATAATAATAGTGGTAGTAATAGTAGTACGGAAAATTGAAGCAATAAGATTTTTTCACTTATTCAAAGTTTCGAACCTAAAAATAACGCGTTACTTTCGAAGTAGGGTAACAGTTACTTTTTTTGAGGCAAGTAACTCGTTACATTTTAAAGGAAAGTAAACTAACTTGTAACGCGTTACGTTTTTACAAGTAACTTACCCAACACTGGTTTTTCCCTATAACGGAATTCATTGTTCACGAAAACATTTCGATTGCTCAAAAATTCGTCCACAATTTCGTGCCACACTTAAATCGGTTTCCTTGTTAGTCAGGAGTAGTACGTGATTGTTCTCCCTACTTGTAAAGGGTGGCCACCTTGATCTCGGGAGTTCAAATCTCA
The DNA here is from genome assembly GCF_964235325.1 of Thermobia domestica. Lineage (NCBI taxonomy): Eukaryota > Metazoa > Arthropoda > Insecta > Zygentoma > Lepismatidae > Thermobia > Thermobia domestica. The sequence continues at coordinate 145,889,536 of NC_137464.1, forward strand.
ATGGTTGGACGAAAGAAAGACAGCATATGGTTTCTTTTATTCGAGTTCCAACCGGAAGCGGCAAAGGATTTCATGCAAAATGCAAGGTATGCGGCTCAGAAATGCAAGGTCTTGTGGTCCGGCTGAAGAAACATTTAGAAGTGTGCAATGAAGAAGAACCAGTGGAAGATTCCGGGGGATGACGAGTGTGATTCAGGTAGATACCTTACAACATCTATTGCTAATAATGATTTACGAAGTTTATGACATAAACTTACACTTCTAATGATTTTAAAGTTCATTGTTTAAATAGTTAATTATTAAATAGGAAAGGGTGTGAAATTAGTGTTAAAACAGGTCTGTAGCTACGACAGGCCTGCAACCAGGAAGGACCAGGAGGAGCCTGCCCCCTAATTTTTTCTTGCTCCCCGTCTCCAGACCTTAATATAAAATTAATTTAGATACTTGTAAGAGAATTTTTAATAACTTCTGGGCTTTGTTATTTAGGAAAATCTTAACATTATAGTTGCCCCCAACTTATAGGCTACCTCCTAAAAGTTTTGGCTGACTACGAGCTTGATCCGTAATTGTGAAACCTTGGTTTCGATTTCTAGTTCAACCAATGTTACTCACATTTTCTAATAATTATTTTGAAAGAAGATTTCACTGGAAAGCTGCCTGCTACATTTAAGCTCATGTCAGGAGTCCCACAAAATTTCACTAAATCTTCATTGATCACAACCCCCTATCCTTAGTCTCCAAAATCACTCTCATTTCAAAAATTTATCTATGGCTCTACTATTTGTTTGTTTGAGTTTAGCGCCCCTTTCAGCAATGAGACTGTGTGTCTCGTTTCCTTCCCCGTTCTCATTCCATATTTTTTGCATAATCATTTAGTTGGAAATATCATTATTCTTCTGTAGCCTAATCACAATAACCAGCCCTCTTCGCTGGTCTACTGGCTAGCACGCACGCCTTTGATGTGAAGGGTCTTGGGTTCGATTCCAGCTGGGAGAGTATTGAAAGAATGGTTCGGATTCCACTTTAAACTGTAGGTCCACGTCTCATATAGCCTCGCTGCTGAAAAGAGACGCTGTTTCTATAATCAATCAAATAATCAGTAATTGGAACAATCCATGGGATATTGCTAAAATTTAATCCCATTTTATTGTAAAATGTACTCCTGTGCCGAAACTGAAGTATTATTTAGATTGGATCAATTTAGATAAACTCCGTGGTGAACGTTAATATTTATTTTGAACATGCCGATAGCTTCAATCATTAGATTTATAATGGAAGTGCTCTCGAGTAGCTGAGGGAAGCGGACGTGCTTCTGGTTCGCTGTAGTTCTAGGTTCGATTCCAGGTAGAAGTATGTTTCGATGTTATCATTTCATTTTTAGGGAAGTGGGGAGATATTTGAATAAGAAGGTAATAAACGTCAGTAAATTGGGACAGAATCCAATGCGTACGGTAAGGGAGGATTCTGGGTCCGTAACATTCCCCAAAATGTTTTTTTTTTTTTTTTTAATTTTTAAAAGAATAAATTTTAGTACAATAACACGTTTAACCCGAAATACATTTTTAAGCTTGATTTAAGCGCAATTTTTGTTCATGTTAGAGCTTCGCAATTGGGATGCCATGGTATCGAGTACGGATGCTGGTTATCTAAGTTTCCGAGGGTTTCCCTAGTTCCACCTGGCTAATGCCTGGATGGGGTCTTGGATCTAGCCTAAAAGTGGTAAGTTGAAAAAAAAAAAAAACTCGAAGAACTTATTTAACATTTGTCATTTTTTAAAAAAAGTCGAAAAACTAGAAATTTACCTTGAGCTCCCTCGTGGCAATATGGTTTGCATACCCACTTTCGACGCGGAAGACGAGGTTTTGATTTCCAGTGGAAGCTCATGTGGTTCGAATCTCGTTAAGCTGTAGATCTACGCGTTGAAAGAGACGCTAAACCCAAAATAAATCATACCTACTCCATATACTTATATGTAAATCATATGTACTCCAATGACTCCATGATCCCATATACTACCGGATCAAGGATAATTTATATTGATGTGTCACAAATAGTAAACTCCACAGCCTTTTGTTTAAAGACAGTGTAAAAGACATTTTGTATGTATAAATTTCCTTACCAATTTGAAGGAAACACTTGGAAAATGAAACTTATCAGATTAACATGACATTGGTCCATCTTTTCCCCTCAGAACAGCTCTGATGTGACGTGAAATGGAGTCATACACGTCGTGAATGAAATGAAATGAAATGAAATCTGAGTTTTACGTCTCACGGTTATGCCGATTAGGCTAAAGGAGACGGTGATAATGAGAGATGAGTGAAATGGTGGAATGAAGAAAGTGGGAGGAAACGGGAGAATCCCGAGAAAACCCACGAGCACGGTGTTTGTCCACCACAAAGTTCACTTGGCGGGGGCTGGGATCGAACCCGGGACCCCAAGCACCAGAGGTGAACGCTCTACCACTGAGCCACCGCGCCCCCCACGTCGTGAATGGTAGCAAGTTGAATATTATGGCATTCCGTGTGCAGTACGCAAGGGTACCGATTTCTCTGAAACTTTGGAGGGGCCCATTTATAAAAAAATACATATAACAATAAAAAATACATATAAAATTATATATTCATAAAAATACATGGGGGCCCACACAGGGTTTGCCGGTGGGTTTTTTCGGGCTTGACCCACCTGAAAAAATACACTTTAAAACCCACCTGGGTTTTTGAGCTATTTGTATATTATTGATACAACTAAGGCGATCACATTGAAAGTGATTTTTATCAGATTTTAGACGTTCCTTGAGCGAATTAGAGGCTTTCACGTTAAGGTATACAACAACATTCAACATAAGACCTTTATAAAGTTCTGAATGCACTAAATGAATTTTAAAAAACAAAAAACAAAAAAAAACAACAAAAAAACCTTAGCGTCAGATAGTTATAGAACAAATTAATGTATGGATTATGCTTATAGCCTATTTGAAGTAAAATAAGCAATTTTGTACTTTAGAAAATATTTTCCGTGCATAGTGTGCTCGTCGACTTGGCGACACCGAGGGACATTATCACTCATACGTTTGACGGGTTTAAGGTCATAGGTGCCGGTACTAATAGTACATATGTAAATACATTAGTAAAACTATTAGTATTATTTCTTACCTTTGATGTAAAACACAAACTAAAATTTGGTTTTCTAACAATAACAGTTTAGTTCAGTTGTTTGTTGCTACTCTTCAAATAAGCATTCTGTAGAATCAACACCAGAAATAGCGTAAAAATTCTTGTCAAATTTGAGAAGATGAATGCTCGAGGTTCCGAAGACTATGTAACGCTTACTATTTCAAGTGCTGAGTTCAAATTTCCCTACTAGTGGAAGTTTTGATGTACACGCCGTGAAAGAAATGCTCGGGGAATTTTCAAATTAAACGAAGAAGGATCAGAAATGAATACTTCAACAATAAAACTATTTATTTTACGCTTAAGCCTGCCATACATCCCGTAAAAAGCGGGACAGTCCCGTTTTTGGGCCCGATGTCCCGCCTCCCCGTAAATTTAGTCGGGACAGGGAAATGTCCCGTACGTTAACTCCGTTTTATTTCTGCTATCAATATCAGCTTATTCGAAAAGTGAAAAACAAAAAATTCTGACATTGGCTGGGAATGCTGTAATTAGTGAATGAACAGTAGCTGTTGCATGTAACAGTTTCGAGGATGTTATTGCACCACCCTGTCGACTTGATAGCGAGCGAAATTGCAATGCTACTTTTTCCATTGCACTTGATGGAAACTCAGATACTCTCCGGAACATAATAATAATAATAATAATAATAAAAAAGGCTTTGAGTGTTTCTACATTTACAAACACAGGGAAGATGACTGACTTTTTCTCCAGCAACACATTAGATAAGTTAACAAGAATTATAATCTTTTTCAGAGGCTAGGGGCACAGAATTGTGCTTTGGTCCAGGTCTTAGAAAAGTGTAAATCTGGTTCTGACAATTACACACGACACAAGGAGAAAAATCAGCTTTTCATCAGATGAAACTGACGAACGTAATTTTGGCAAATACAGCCATGTAAATAAATATTGCTAAACGCGCGAAGAATATTGAAGGTAGATTGTACCACTGATTTAAATAATTTGCATATTGTTTTCCTGTAAAGCATTTTTATAGCATATCTTAAGTTTTTAAGCATTTTCAATCTATACAATAATTTTGCAGGGTACGAACAGCGAAAAGCAGCTGCTGCTTAGTGAACTTTTGCCTATTATATTCTTGAAAAAATATAAATAAAATCTTTTAGTTTTAGTCTCACGGTTATGCCTGCTATGCTCAAGGTGACGGTGATGAGAAATGAATAAAATGATGGAATGAAGAAAGTGGGAGGAAACGTGAGAATCCCGAGAAAACCCACGCACAAGGTGTTTGTCCACCACAAAGCTCAGTTGGCGCGAGCTGGGATCGAATTAGGAACCCCATGCACTAGAGGTGAACGCTCTACCACTGAGCCACCGCGGCCTATAATGCTTTTGTTCATAACCAGACTACAGTTCATTGCATTGTGTTGGAAAGTTGGGGGGGGGGGGAATCTAAGGTGTCCCGTATTCTCATGGAGAAAATATGGCAGGTTTATTTACGCTGGAAGATGTTAATTTCATGTAAGACATTTTGAAACATTTATTTGTTTCATACAACATGAATTGTATCTTTGTTTTAAATTAATAGACCCCTTTTGGTATCCATATTTGGCGAACGTCAGTCAGGCTTCTGGATGACTTCATCTACATTTATTCGTTTGTCTGCCAAGCTCCTTCATGGCTATGCGGTTAGTGTACGCGTCTTCGGCGTGGGACCAGGGTTTGCTTCTCGGAGAGAGCTCATGTGGTTCGGATTCCACGTTAATCAGTAGGTCCCGTCTCATATAGCCTCGCTGCTGAAAGGGACGTTAAACACAAAATCAGCTCAATTCGTTTGTCTTCCTCTACCACACACACTAGATGGTACAACTTTCGTTCTTTTAAGTTAAAAGTTTCAGAGTACAAGCACGAAACACTGTAAATTTCTTGTATAGATTTTGGCGGTAAACCAACGTAAAATATCAAAATGGCGGCTGTTTTCAAACCAGAGAGTATCCACGCTACGAAGCGCAATTTTCAGTCTTTTAAAATGAAATTTTGACGGTGGAAGCACGAGATATGCTAAATTTGCTGTATAGATTTTCTTGGCGATCGAATGTAAAATTTCAATATGGCGGCCACTTTTTTCAAAACAGCAGTGAGTAGAAAACTGTTGCAAATTGTGACAATGACAATCTTGAAACATAAATCACATTTTAACACTTTTACCCCAAAGACATTGAAATATTTCGAAAAAACCCGAAAATACCCATATGGGCCCAGGTGGGTTGGGCTTTTTAAAACCCTGGGCCCACATGAGCTTTTTGGGAGGGCCCTCTCACCCTCACCCCCCCCGGATCGGCGCCCTTGGCAGTACGTTATTCAGTTTCTCGAGGGGATGGAGGCAGAAATCTGAACTGGATTCGTGACTCCAAATCCAAAACGGATCACAGACGTTCAATTATGTTCAGGTCCGGGGATTGGGTGAGAATGAAAAAGGAGAGGTGTTCAACGTCATTTCGGTGTTCCTCAAACCATGCTGCAAAAGCTCCAGCTATGGGAATGGACGGATTGTCATTCTGAATCATGGAGTCATTGCTTGAAAACAACATCTGGATCACAGATGCATATGGCCTCCTAAACTGGCGACAATCACTGGCAGTGACGTGACCGGTAAGCGTCAGCACAGGACCCTCTAAAAAAGCACGATATTTCTGCCCACAGCATCTCAGAGACAGCGGCATTGTCATGGTTGGGCGAAGACACTGTGGATTACACACTTTTGCAGCGTCTGCCATACATAAACAAGGGAAGTTGTTTGAAATAAGGTGAACTATGACTCATTTTACCATATCACACTTTCCAGTCTTCGGCGGTCCATATTCATATTCGCGACGGGTCTAGGAAATTTCGGTGTAAGAAAACTCGGTGTAGGAAAATTCGGTGTACGGAAAACTCGGTGTGGAGAAATTTAATTGTAAGGTAGATTCGGTGTAATACATATTGAATATTACCACTTACGATAATTTACGACACTTCATATTGTGAAAACGAAAACCATAAAATGTAACGAATAAAATGTTATTTCCTATTTCAAGAAAAGCAAATTTATTTTTTTGCCTTCAGTCCACTACCTCTTGCATGTCTTTCGCGGGGTATTACTATAAACTACTTTTCATCACACAATGAAGCTGACACTTTTTGTCAGAAATAAAACAATTATAAGTTCAGATAATAGTTATAGAAACAACTAAAAACACCTTTCCTATAGTACATCATAGAACATATACAAGGTGATTCTTTTAAAACTCACGGATTTCATTTGGGTCTAGAATTTCTAACTGAAGTCCGATTTTTATGCGGTTTGTGGCAAATTATCAAGGAACGTTGGGATATTTATGGAACTATGTTTACTGGTTTAAATTCATTTGGGGTAATATCGGCCACGCCTCTAGAAAAACAACAAATATTCGAGTAAAGTATGAATGTATGTTCTGCAGACACTTTTCCCCCTTTCAACCCCCTAACTGCCAAAAAAATTATGAAGCCACTATTGTACTTTAACACAGAAGGATAACCCAAAGTGAGATCGCATAGGCTTTTATGACATTTAAAATCATAAAAACTTACAATCTAAAAACCTACATCTAAAATTACACTACACTACACTACACCACTTATAATTACACTTTTACTCTATCCCATAATGACCCCAAGCTAATGTATTTACACCATCTCGCATAATATATCTTTTATCGTCCGAAGAATCTAATGCTAGTTTATTAACGGTTATGCTATATATATCGTGCTTATAACTCCTAATGAGGTTTATGTCTTTATATGTTTTTACATTTTTAAATAAACTTTCTTTATAATCATTAAACTGCAGCTCTTTTGATATTACAGCTTTAGTTACTCCTTTAGCTTTTTTCTCTTCTTTATTTTCTACTCTATAAGCATACATCTTTGATCTTAATCCAATAAACTCCGTCATTATCTTACCTTTATTCTCATCTTTCATCTTACCTATTACTTTTTTGTTTATTAGTGGTAGTCCATATATATTATTTTCCTTGTATTCACTCGTGTCAAACTGGTCAACTATTTCTACTATATCTTTATAAAAGTCTTCACTCTCAATCTCATATATAAAGCTATCGGTATTCATGTAACATAAATCTATATTGTTTCCATATTTTGGCTTCATAGTGTTATAATGAAAATCATACATTAATAGTTTTGATAGTTCTAATACACTCATACCAACATATATTGGCTTATTAAATGTTAATCGCTCTTTTTTCATATGTATAGCACATAAATTCTCTGTAAATATTGTTCTGTAATCAAAATTAGGTTTTGCAATTAATTTTTCTACTCTTTCAGGATCACATTCTAATTGTATGGGCTGCCTCTTTCGAATATTTTCCATTGTTTTTCCGAATACCGAGTTATTCATGAGCTTATAAAAATCTTCTTCAAACTTGTTTTTAGCTTGCGTTCTCATATTTGTATTTAAGTCAATGTATTTCTTTAGCCAGTCTGATTGTTTGAATTCTAATATTCTATGCACTTTCTTTAATCTCATTCCAAGTGACATATATAGTTTTAAGTTCCTATAGTGAATTACATATCTTTCCTTATTATAAAGTGTTGTTAGTAGTTTTGATTGTTTAGATTCTGGTGGAAACATGTTTTCTGGAGCTAATGGTAAATCAGAATGTTTGTTGTGTAAATACTTCGGATATTCTAAATCTACTTCTAATATGTATCCAGTTTCTGAGTCATCTGGAATGTTCATTATATCTATGCAAGGTTTAATCCATTTAAAGTTTTTATAAGGCATGTATTGTCTCATAGCCAATCCATATAAGTTGTTTGCGTCTAGATATGCTAGGTATGTTGAACACTCATCTTTATTATAATCTTGCATATATTTGTTGTTAGCTTTTACATATCTTTTACTGCATTGTGAGATTCCTCCTCGTATACCCTTTTCTAACATTAGTATTTTATCATAATCAGTTAACATTTCTAAGTTAATTTTAGTCATCTTTAACATTGCATCCCACGATAAGCCCGGTGCTGTATAATACCAAGCAGGATCTAATCCATATGCCTTTAAACACACATCTCTAAAGTTTTCAAATATATCTGTTAATTGAAGAACATCTGTTTTGTTATAATGTTCAGTTAAGTCCCTCACTAACTTCAGATCGAATTCTTTACAAACTCGAACATGAAGCTTATGACGTTCAGGACTCATTTTTTCTCCTGTTAATCTGTTTGTAAATTTGTCTGGAGATAGTGGAACGGGTTGTTCTAATTTTTCAAATGAATCAACAAACTCAAATGGATAATCACCTTTAGTATTAACTAGATCAAGTTTATCAATCGGGAAAAACTTTAATGTTTCTCGAAATTGTTCTGGTTTTAAATTACTAGTTAACTCTGCTAAACTCTTTGGCATAAATCTAAATGAATCAACAAATCTTAAATTTATTCCATCTTTTTCTGGTCCTGCTTTTATATATTTTTCATATGTTATGTACCTTTCTTCATTATTAGCGATCAGTTTAATTTTCTGTGTATCATAAGCTAACTCCTTAATAAACAAATGTGTATCATAGCCAGTTAAGCTGTGAAGAAATACAGGAACAAAATTAGGATTTTTATAGTTTAAATTACAATAACTATGAGCTGCACCTCTAAACTTTCCAGTTAAATGATCATGATCTCTTACTTTTGCTTTATTTTCATTTATCTTATACAAACATTTTCTTAATTCGTATTTCCATTCTTTTATTTTTTCACTCATATCATCTTTATCCTTGTAGAACTGTATTTTCTTCTTTAATATATGTATTTTTTTCTCAACAGCTGGTGGTAAGTCATTCAAGTTTTTCTCACATATGTGGCAAGTATCCGAACTGTTATAGGCTTCTATTTCCTCCTCACTAAGCGGGGTCATATCAACTACCCTGTCATATATTTTCCATAATTTCTCTTGCTTCTTTTTGTAACATTTCAATAAATACTTTCGCAGCATCTGGACCTATATAACTAACAGGAGCTTTATAGTCCCCATTTGAATATTTGACATAGTAACAAAAACTCATTGGTTCATGCTTTTGATATTTTACTGTTTTACTACAATTATGCTCTATTTTTAACTTACATAAGATACATTCAAAGTCGGCAAATATTACGAATGGAACTCTTAATGATCGATTATAGTTTTGAAACTCTATTTGATTGTCGTATGGTTTTGGAAGTTCTATTCTAACAGCCTCATGCTCTTTACAATATAGCTCATGGTTTTGCAACTGCTTCTCATTTCGAAAGTATCTTGTTAAACATCTATCACAAAAGTATAACTTCTCAGTATGTTTTGTCACTTGACTTCTTATTAATCGTGATAGGTCTTTTATCCAACAAAAATGATTATTATTTTGACCATCTTTTATATATAATAAATTAGCATGTTTTTCTTGCTTTGTTTATGTGATTTTAAGTGGATATACATTATAGTTTTTGTCATAGCTGTAAACATTGATAGAAATATTACTTCTTCTTTCAAATTTTGGAATATCTTTTAATTGTACTGGAAATTCAATGTTATCACAATACTCCTTTTGCAACTTATTAACAAGTTGTTTATAATGTGAAGGTCTTTGATACTGAGAACATCTGTCTATAGGTTTTAAATAGCTTGCAATAGAATACAAGAAACATTTGTTGTCTTTATTTTTAATATTAATCACTGCTTTCTTATCTTTAATTGGTTTAGGAAGTTCAATATAGGAAGAAGCTCTTAATGGTACATACTTGTTTAATCTCATTTGTAAATATTTAATTTGATGTAATGTCCATCCTGATCCTCTACCTTCAAATTCTTCCATTTCTGTACGAAGTTTTTGTTTTGCATAAGATATATATTCATTTAAGTCAGTTGATTCTAATATTCTCTCGTTTGATGTTTTAAAATTGCGCTCTTGTATTTCTTTATCTTTAATATAGTCACAAATGAAAACAAGGTTAATTTTAACAGGGTGAAATTTTAATTCCTCTTTGATTTTGTTAATAGCAACTCTTCCACTTGTATCTAAAAATTTTATTGGATCTTTATATCCTCCTGTGTTTTCAACTTTAATGGTTTGTAAACGCTTCTTTAATGCTGTTTCTTCTAATTCTACTTTTATAGGTATACGTGTTGGTTTCGGTTCTTCAATTACTTCTTGTTTAAATGGGAATATATCTCTAATCTGTCTTTTGCTTTGTTCATCATCATATTGTTTAAGAAGGTTTATTAGTTCATGTTTTCTTAATCGAGAATATCTTTTGATTCCCTTTTCTTTACATTGTCGTCTTAACTCTATTACAGTAAATTTACTATATAGAAAATCTTACTATACTCAATTTTTATCTTCGCCGGATTATTTCAGTTCATTTTTGTACTATTTTTACTTTCATATATTCTAATACAACGCTTAACATTGTACACTCCTGCCATTGTCTACATATTACGCGTTGTATTAGAATACGACTTTGATGAGAATAACCCATCAAAGTCACATATACACACATTAAAATTAAATCATTTTTGTAAACTTACTCATCATCATCATCATCATAATCATCACTACCATATTTATATTCATCATCACTACTCAAATCAGATGTTTTTTGTTGCATTATTAATAATTCTTTTTCCTTTAACAGTATTTGTTTCTCTAATAGTGCTGCTAAGAGTTTAAGATCATGATGAATTAGTTTAAGTCTATCATGTAACAAATCAAATTCTTTATCCATTTTATTATATAGAAAACCAACAAAAATGAGATAAATTTAAAAAACCTAAGAATAAGAACGAACATGACTAGTGCTAAGGAAATATTATCTTACAAACCTATATTTGATTGTGTATGTAAACATTTAGATATTGGTGGTTATAATGATGAAGAGAAAATAAATTTTAGCGAGTCCATAGGTATGTTAGATCATTTGTTCAAGAAAGTCACTAAAGAAAACAACTCATTTCTTATACAAAACATTCTCTATGCAAACGTTATGGACTTATCCGATGAGATGTTAGATTCACTGACTGTTGAACAATGGTTATCTATAGGTTATGATGATTATGAGGAGGAATATAATTATAATCACATTACAGAAGATTTCATACGCAAATATAGGAGAAAGTTAATTTGAGCGAAATATGTTCATGGACAAAGTTATCGGAAGAGTTTATAAGAGAATTAGCTGATAAAGTTGATTGGGAGATTATTTCAGGAAGCCAAGACTTATCAGAAGACTTTATAAGAGAATTTGCAGATAAAGTTGATTGGAAAGAAGTATCGTATAATCAAAACCTATCTGAAGAATTTATTAATGAGTTTATAGATAAAGTTGATTTTGATGCTATATCTTATGGAAACAAACTCTCTGAAGCCTTTATACGAGAACATGCAGATAAAGTTTCTTGGGGGCGCTTATCTGGAACTCAACAATTATCAGAAAATCTTATAAGATATTACGCTGACAAAGTAGATTGGGAAATAATTTCAATATTTCAAAATTTAACAGAAGGATTTATTGCAGTTCAAAGACAGAGTTCATTGGCATAACATTTCAATTTATCAACACCTCTCTGTAGGGTTTATATATTTATTTAGACATTACGTAGATTGGAGAGTTATAATAAGAAAATACCGTAGTAATCCTGATTTAGGTGGTATATTGAATTTAGCATTCGATGTTACAACAGATGGTTTGTTTAATGTTTAACTAATTAACTTTTGTGATTATATCATAAAAGTTGTAGCCTTAATTATTATATCATAAAAGTCGCAACCTTAATTATCAGATAATAACCTACCATACAAGCGATCTATACTGTTAATCAATTCTTCTTCTGATAGGGGTGTCCAAAACTCATTACCCTTACCTTTACGAATATCTAGTTCTTGCTGCATTAGGTTGAATAGCTTAATACTGTTAGGATCTCTAAACTTTTCGTATATTATTACATGATTCGGATATTTTTCTTCTGCTTCATTAAGAGGTTTATATAAACTTCTCTTCTGACATCTGATAGCATAATAAGGGAAAGGATCATTAAGTTTGTTCTTCTTGTATATGATTAGACAATTATCTTTTGAATTATCGTTTGTATATGGTGCTGCGATTGTTTTAAGATGATTTATTTCCTTTTCTTGTTTCTCATTGTTTATACGTAATTCATTCATTTGTTCTATTTCTTGTAGTCTTGTTTGAAGTTGATCGTTGTTAGTAAGGTATAGCTGTTGAAAGTCTTTAACGAAGTAATTGATAATGATTTGATTACATTTAAGACAAAACATAGGAGAAATCCATCTAGATATATCTAAAATCAATTCCTTACATACATACATTCCTCTTATTTCATCCCATATCTTTACCTCCTGTTATTGTTTTGATAATTTCATCTCCTATTATTATAGTAGATGAAATATACTCTATTAGTTCTTTTGATTCTTTATTTTTCAGCCAATTATCAAATCTTTTCCCACCATCTTGACACAACTTAGTAGCGTTAAAGTATCCTGTACTCTTATCTATAATCAACTTGAAATCACCAAAAATACCATACCAATAATTGTCTTTAATCTGTTCATAGCAAATATCGTTTAAACTAAGAGAACTATCCATAGTACTCATATTCATTATATAGAAAATCTTTATTTTTAACTTTATTTCCAGTGGAAGCTCATGTGGTTCGAATCTCGTTAAGCTGTAGATCAACGCGTTGAAAGAGACGCTAAACCCAAAATAAATCATACCTACTCCATATACTTATATGTAAATCATATGTACTCCAATGACTCCATGATCCCATATACTACCGGATCAAGGATAATTTATATTGATGTGTCACAAATAGTAAACTCCACAGCCTTTTGTTTAAAGACAGTGTAAAAGACATTTTGTATGTATAAATTTCCTTACCAATTTGAAGGAAACACTTGGAAAATGAAACTTATCAGATTAACATGACATTGGTCCATCTTTTCCCCTCAGAACAGCTCTGATGTGACGTGAAATGGAGTCATACACGTCGTGAATGAAATGAAATGAAATGAAATCTGAGTTTTACGCCTCACGGTTATGCCGATTAGGCTAAAGGAGACGGTGATAATGAGAGATGAGTGAAATGGTGGAATGAAGAAAGTGGGAGGAAACGGGAGAATCCCGAGAAAACCCACGAGCACGGTGTTTGTCCACCACAAAGTTCACTTGGCGGGGGCTGGGATCGAACCCGGGACCCCAAGCACCAGAGGTGAACGCTCTACCACTGAGCCACCGCGCCCCCCACGTCGTGAATGGTAGCAAGTTGAATATTATGGCATTCCGTGTGCAGTACGCAAGGGCACCGATTTCTCTGAAACTTTGGAGGGGCCCATTTATAAAAAAATACATATAACAATAAAAAATACATATAAAATTATATATTCATAAAAATACATGGGGGCCCACACAGGGTTTGCCGGTGGGTTTTTTCGGGCTTGACCCACCTGAAAAAATACACTTTAAAACCCACCTTTAAAACATACCAATAATTGTCTTTAATCTGTTCATAGCAAATATCGTTTAAACTAAGAGAACTATCCATAGTACTCATATTCATTATATAGAAAATCTTTATTTTTAACTTTATTTCACTACCACCTGCTACTTTTCTAATAATTTCCACAGCTGGTATTCCAGCGCTGGAAATGTATGCTATTAGTTCTTTCGATCCTTTATTTTGAAACCAATTTTACCCGTCGTTTAAACGGGGTAAAATTTTAAACACCCGTGGTGAAGAGTAACGGTTCGCTAGTCTTTTATGATTATTATTCCATAAAAGACAACATTTATATTTACACTACAACATTACTTTTATCTATCCAACTGTTATGTGAATCATCAAATCCTAGCCATTTAACATAAACTTTATCACCTTTCTTTCTCAACACCTTCTCCACCAAGTATTCATCTTTGTGCTTCGTCTTTAATAGTTCTGGTTCGTAAAATCTACCTTGCACATCTTCTTCTTCTAAATCTTTAATTCTATATGTAGGTGGATTAGATGGAATAACTTCACTAATAACAAATACTTCTGTTGACCAATTAGGTGTATATCCTCTCTCAAATAACCCTTTCGATTTACTTATACGAACATGATCACCTAATTTGTATTTGGGTTTAACACGCTTATATTCTTATACACTTTCTCCAATATTGTTCGCTCATTCTTCTTATTAACTTCTATAGGCTTTAAACCAATTGTTTTATGCACTCTATTATTATACTCACTAACCAATGTTGGTAATATCTCTATCCATTTATAATTCCCTTGTGTTGTGAACCTTTTCCACATGTTTTGTTTAAGTGTTCTATTAAATCTCTCAACAACAGAAGCTTTCTTACCATTATAGGTTGAATAATGATTAATCTTATTTTCCTCCATCAACTTCTTAAATTCTTTATTGTAAAACTCTTTACCTTGATCAGTTTGTAAGTTACTAGGTTTTCTCATTCTTAATATGGATTCGAATGCTTCTGTAACATTTTTACCACTCTTATCTTTAACAGGAACAGCAAACGCATATTTCGAAAACACATCTATAATCGTTAGCAGATACTTATAACCTTTATTTAATTTGGAAACACCTTTTAATACTCCACTATCCATTTCAACAAGATCAGCTTGCCAAAGATCATCAATACCTTTTATAACCACACTTAATCTGTCAAAGTTTTTTTCTAGATGGTTTGTGAATTTCTTCTATAATGTCTTCTCTAACACCTTTACCTTCTTCTAGTCAATCAGGCTTTTTAACGAATTGAGTTTTAGTAACACCACATACAGAACAAATACATTTCTTTAGATATCTTCCATTCTTTGTTCAATTCTAATGGTATCTTTCTCCGTATCTGTCAATTTCTTACACTTAACACAATACATCATCATTATTTATTGTATAGAAAATCAACAAAAAAATTAAAATTTATCACTACCTAATACTATACTTTTAACATTATCATCATCATCACTTGATTCGTTTTCACCTTCATCATTTATTTCTATATACATAATAATCAATAATAACTTACCTTCTTTTAAATCAGAATCTTTGGTTGGTCTAATTGTTAACTGATCATTTATATTAAAGTGTAATGGAAAACTTTCAACTAAAGCGTCATTTAAAAATAAGTCTATAAGATGTTTACTAAGACTTGATTCTATATGCATTAACCTACCTCTATAAAGAAATTTGTAGGCGGCAGCTAAATTATATACAAAAAAGGCTGGTTTCCCAAGATGATCATCTGCCAATCGACATGGAAATTCAACAATTTCTTTTCTTGTAAGTAAATTAAACTCTTCTTTCACTGATTCAAGTTGTTCTAATGTTACATCTTGTTTATCAATAGCAATAGATACATTAACCAATCTTTTGATCTTAAAATCAACCCAGGATGTAAAAACTTCTCTAGATTCTTCTTTTATACTTTTAATGTTACCAAAAATATCCATATTTATTATATAGCAAACGTCTTTAGGAAAGCTCTCTTTCTATGTACATTACAACAAACAATAATCGACCTTCTTCCATAGCTGAATTTTTATTTGGTTTAACCTTTATTTTACGGCTTGTCAGTACACTGCCAGAATAGTAAATCCGTTCTTTCCCGCGTGGCACTGTACTGACACAGGTGAAAGGTCTACTTTGACCCGCGAACACACCGGTTGAGAACCAACGTTTTTGGTTCTTTCACTATGGACTATCTCTTCATACAATAAGGCACATCAGTTAAAAAAAAATATGTGTGCTCGCGGGTCAAAGTAAACATTTCGCCTGTGTCAGTACAGTGCCACGCGGGAAAGAACGGATTTACTATTCTGGCAGTGTACTGACAGCCGTAAAATAAAGGTTAGTTGTAATTATACCATTCTTGTTAAAGTTAAAAGGTACATTTTCGATCAAAGTATCACCTAAAAATATCTCTAGAAAGTATTTATCCAAACTTAATTCCATGTGCATTATTTTTCCATTATAGAGAAATGTGTAACCATTAGAAAGATTGAATATTTTAAAGATTGGCTCCTTAACATTCTTAGTTCTCAATCGACATAAAAAGGGTATAGTTTCTTTCTGCATAATCAATTTAGTAGTATCCATCCTAATCTTTTGAAAATCTTCTTTCTTTATGTGTGTGTCTTGTAACGTTTCTAATGCGTCTTCAAATCGTTTTCTATCGTTCTCTAACTGGGTTTCTATTGACCTAAGTTGACTTACGCTAACAACATCATTTAAATTCTCCAACAATTTTAATTTTTCTTTACTAATATCAACATTATCTTTTCTATCTTTAACATTACCAAATATATCCATACTCATTTATTATACAGAAAATGTCCATCCTAATTTTTCAAAACATTTCTTTAACATCTCTATTTGTTTACATGAGTGTTTAAAATCAATATCAACATGAACATCGTGCTTTTTCAACAGATGGTACAATACACATTTTAAGTTAAGAAACAATACTCTTTTCGGATACAGTTCTTTAAAGGTTTCGTACAAGTTTTCGAAGTCGTTTATAAGTGTTTCTTCCACACGTCGTAAATTTAATGGTTTTTGATCGGTAAGGTGATAGTGTATTAAATAAACATCATCATAATATTTTGTGTATTTGTTTTTCTTTAGTACTTCTAAAACATCGTTTGTTGATATTAAATCTTTTGATATATCTCTAAATTTATCATTTAACACCTTGAACACCTCTTCGGGAATAATTCTATCCTGTAAAGCTTGCAAACGAGATAACTGTAGCTTAAATCTTTTTATAGTATCATACCATGGTTTTCTCACACAAGCAGCTCTCATTCCTTCATTAGTACTGTAAACCCAACCATTCGCTACAAAACAACCATCACAAATGTATGTACTCCTACCTTTTGTTAATGACTTACTACCACAATTACTGCATTTTAATGGTCTAGAACTATAATTTGACAACATGTCCTTTAAGGTAATTATTGGATATAACTTTGCCAACTCTTCTTCCGTATACAAAAATTTAGGTATTAACACTATCCATAAACCAGTAACATTATATACGTTGTTTTTATCTTTTAAGTCTATCTTACTAACATCCCGAAAATACCAATTAAATTTATATTTAACTAGTTCATCTAGTTCATCCTCATGCTTCTCAAAATAATCTAAAAATCTATTGTGTATAGCTTCCATATTTATCTTAAAAACAAAACTTTTATGGATATAAACCATAAAAGCGCTTAAACTTAATAATATTTAATCATTTTTAATCATATACATAACATCACTAAAAGAATACCCTTGATTTAGAAGATTTAAAACCTTAACACAAAGATGACCACATATAACTGAATTAAAGTCTTGTATTCGTTCGTCATTGTAAAATAAGTTTTTGGTACCAAGATATTGTACTAGCTGTTTAGGAGGAACACCACCATAAGAATCGAACACGTACTTTATGTTATCTTTCCAGTAGCATATCCAATGAGTACCAATGTTTTCTGATTTATCGAGGTTAACTATACCACACTCATTTATATAGGGTTTTTGTGAAAGTTCATCACTCATAAATACACCTCTAAATCGTTTTATCTTTAATTCTTTAACCAACCTCTCTATATCGAAGTTGGTCAATGGTTTTAGTTTTTTGACTTCTTTGGTTTACCTGCTCCCTGCTTTTCTTCTATAGCCATATTGTGCCTTTTTTGTTCTTCAAGTTCTTGTTTATTCTTCTTAGCATCCAATACAGTTTTAGTAATCGCTGCTGCACCACCTGCTAATGAGCCAACTGCTCCTAAAACTGCTAAAATGGCTGGAATTGTAAAAATAAAACCACCCATATGCTCTTTCTTAATCTTTTTCATTTGTGCAGTAGTTAAAGTTAAATCCATTCTTTTACCTTCTTTAATTTTCTTAGATTTATCACTAAGTTGTTTCTTTGTTAATACATGATCAATATTTAAATCCTTTAAGTCGTTGTAAGGAACACTAAACATACAACCCTTAATAGAACACATCTTCCTATTTATTTAAGAGAAAATCTTAGTTTGTAAAAGTACAGTTGTTGTAGCTCCACCAAAATCAATTAAGGAATCATTCTCATCTGTTATCCTTATCACAAAATTATCAATCTTGTCTTTAGATATAGGGAAAAATAATGGATAAGTAGGTTCATAAATAATACTATGTTTAAACTCAGCATCTGTTTTAAATGATACTATAAATCCTGTTTCTCTATGTGTGTATTCTGTATCTTTAACAAACATACCATCTGCTATATTACAGTGAACATTTATAGTATCAAACGGATGAAACTTTGGCAACTTACTTCCAATATGTGTTGTTTTCTTCTAAAACTTCAAGAACATTAAACCCGAGGACTATACCTATACCCCCAATTGTAACATCATTACTATCAGTTTCTATTTTAACTCTATTTCTTAAATGATCTTCTGATAATGTTATGTTGATGGATTGAGATTTTAAATACTCATTAAGTGATTTTAAATTATATTGCCCTTCTGGTATAAAAACTTGTCTATCACCATATGAGAAACTGTTTTTTTCTGTTGTTATGTTTGGAGTTAAGTATGTTGTGTAAAACCCAACTAGTCCTATACTTAAATAGTTGCTACTGTTGTCTAATTCGTAATGGAGTTTCTTCTTTAAAACAGAAATATCACTCGTTAACTTAAATACCTTAGCCATTTATTATATAATAAATGAATGAGTTTGATTTACCTAGAGATATTCCAAGAGAGAAAGTAATCAAGTTAATAGAAGATGTCATTCAGAAGTTAGAATACAGTTTAAAGAAGAAAAAGAGAAAACTACGAATTGTTAAATATGCATACTACACTTTGATTACGTTATCGGTTATTCTTTCTGCAACAACTGGGTTTATTAATATTTTTATACCTGTAAAATTTACTCGATATTAACAACGTCTCTTGCAACTGGAAGTGCTATAATAACAGGTTTGTCTTCTAAGTTAAACATAAGCAAAAGAAAAGATGAATATAAAACCATTGTCACTTGTATTAATTCATTACAGAACAGTTAGAGATGATAATAACATTAAATGGTGAAATGGATAACGAATATATAAAAGATACGTTGCATAAGATTAGAGAACAACTTAAAGATACAAGATCATAAAAGAGACTTCTAGAGACGATTTTCTCTATAATAAATGAGTAAGAAAACTATTAATTGGGATGTAAAAGAGATGATAAAAGAAACAGCAGTTAAGAAAAGAAATGGAGAGCTTATACCTGATGATATTCGATGTCTTATAGTGGGTCCATCAGGGTGTGGTAAAGCTTTTTTGTTATTTAATTTTTTATTAAAGCCAGGTTGGTTAAACAATAATTACTTCTATATATATTCTAAAAGCATGAATCAGCCAAAGTATGAGCAGTTAAAAGATCGATTTGAAAAAGCAGAACTAAAGTTTAAGAAGCAAATAGCAACGTTCTTAAGCGGTAATGATTCTATTGTACCTATTGATGAATGTGAAAAATACTCTGTCGTTGTGTTTGATGATTACATTTTAGAGAATCAAGATACTGTTAGAAATTACTTTACAAGAGATAGGCATAGACATTTAGACTGTTTCTATCTTGCACAAACATATTCAAAAGTACCTAAACAGCTTATAAGAGATAACGTCAACTTCCTATGCATATTCAGACAAGATGATACTAATCTTAAACATGTGTATAGTGAGTTTATTGGAGGAGATATGTCTTATGATAAATTTAAAGAATTATGTTCAAAATGTTGGCAAGATGATTATTGTTTTATAGTAATTGATATGACAAGGAAGGTAAAAAATGGTAAGTATAGGAACAAGATAAAACATTTCTTAAACGTTTGACTTTTTTCGTGTTTATTGACGTTTGGTCGTTTTCTATATAATAAATGGATGAGAAAGATATTAATAAGAATATCAAGTTAAAGGAGTTCTTGATAAAGGGCTTCAAATCTTGGAAGAAAGAAAGAGCAAGTATATATGATAAATTTAAAACACAAGAGCAACCTGTAATTGATGCTATTCAAAACTTGGGAAGTGAGATCAAAGAAATAGCAGAACAAAATAAAAATCTAATAACTGAACTTGTTCCAGTTGTACATAAGACGGCTTCAATAGATCCTAGTCTACTAGAAACACCTAAAAAGATAACTTATGATAATTCTCCAAGTAGTAGTGATACGCCTATAACAGGAGAAATAAAACAAATGAGAAAACAAATTAAAGTTGAAGGAGTAGAGCCTTTAACAACAGCACAGTCATTTGGTAAGATTGCAACGAAATATTATAGTAAAAGAAATAGTGTATTTGGAATAAGAACTGTAGAAGAAGATGGAAAAATAATAAATAAGATAGGAAATTCTGAAGTTAAAGTGAATGGTGATGATTTGATAATTAATGGTAAAACTTATAAAGGAACAGAAGGTCTATGGGAATTGTTAACGATGAATACTAATAAAACCATTGAAGATTATGATGATGATGATTTTGAACAGTACAAGGAAATAATAATAGAATCAGATGCAGCCTTCCAAAAATATAATAGAGATAAAAAAGTAGCATCTAATAGAGGTTCTAAGTACATTAATATTATCAAGCCTATTTGGGATAATTATATTAAACCATCTTTACCTCCAACTCCTAAAAGGACTGGTGAAGGAATTAAACAATATACAGAGATAGCTAAAGAATATATAAGGATGGATGATGTGAGAAAGTTAATTGATCGGTTAATAGTTATAGATGGAGAAGAAAAGGCTGGTAATAACTTTTATAATGAGAAAGTAGGTATAGTGAGTATGATTAATAATAAGCTTTCACAATTTATTCCTAATGATCGAAAAGGTATAGGTTATTTGATTAAGATTTTAAATACTTTACCACCACGATTCTGGAATGATGAGAAGCTTGGAAAAGGACTAATAAATAAGATTTTAAACATAAAGGGGATACCAGAGTTACATATACCAGGCTTCAGATTTTGTGGGCCTTTTACGAAGCTTCAAGAAAGGTTAGAAAGAGGTGATGAAGGTATTAACCCATTAGATGAGGCTTGTAAAGAACACGATATATACTACAGAGACAATAAAGATACAGAGTCAAGACATATTGCAGATAAGGAACTAGAAACTAAAGCATGGAAAAGAGCATTTAGTAGTGACGCATCAATTGGTGAACGATTAGCTGCTTTTGGAGTTGGTACTGCTATGAATGCTAAGGTTAGGTTAGGATGGGGGTTATAAGTTTTTAATTGTTATGATTCTTTTATGGTTAAGTTAGGATGGGGATTATAATTTTTTAATGTTATTATCTATGATTCTTTTATGGTTACATATCATAAAAGTGTTGTTTCAAGATTTTCTTTATAACAAATGGATAGTATTGAGAGTTACGAGTTTTAAAGCTAACACAAGAACATTTAATAATCTGAATGAAGCTAACAAAGATATTGAGTTTGATTTCGATGTGGGGGATGGCTTCATACATCCACACAAAGCAGATTGTCATATGAATTTTGAAGTTGTTGGTGCATCAGTTGGAGGAACATTTGGTGCAAATGATACTATAAAACTTGTAGATAACTTCTTACCATTCTTCTTTTCTCAAATTGAGGTTAGAAAGCATGGAGTTGTTATAGATAAGATTGAACTACCTGGAAAAACATCTACAGCTATTGGAACATTAAAGATTTCCAAACCAGAAGTTGAATATTTAAAACAAGCAGGATTTGAATCAGATGATAAACGGTCTAAGAAAGGACTTTAGTGTTTTGTATCCATTAAGATTAATTCCAGGCTTCTTAAGTGATTATAAAGAGGTTATGTGGAAAGGTGAATTGAGAATAACATTTACAAAAGCTAATAACAATAACGATGTCTTGTACAAATGGACTGGATCAGGAGCAGGTGCAGCAGCTCCTCATGATGGAAAAATAACAAAAAGTATGGAGATAAGAATGCCTATTGTTGAATACGAATCTAATTATGAAAGCCAGTTAAAGTTGAATATTCTTAAAGAACCTAAAATCATGTTTTCATTCCATACTTATCAATGTGTTCAGAAGACTTGTAGGTTCTTTCTTGGAGTTTGATGTTACTACTCAATTTAATTCTAGACAATTTGATATGCCTGATTTCGTAGTTGTAATGTTCCATACTGATAGAATTGGTAAACAAACAGCAGATGCAAGTAAGTTTGATCATTGTAAGGTACAGAGTATCTATCTTAAGAATGGGAGGAATGAGGTATTTCCAAAAGAATCAAGAAACTTAGATATTGCTAACAGAGATTATTTTAAGATGTATGAAGATTATACTGCATTTAAAAGAATAACATGTGGCAATACCGAAATGTACTATGACCCTAAAGAGTTTATAGATAATAGACCAATGTATGTGATTAATTGTAGTAAGAGGAAGAATGTATCGGTAAATGAGAGAACAAACATAAAGATTGTAGTAGACTTTGCAGAAGCTGTGGCTGCTAATACTACGTTATGCGATTTTAATTGGACAAAAGAACTTCACATATGACCCTAAGAATGAGAAAGCAGTAGAAGAGTTTTAGATAGTTAAATGTATGTTTGTATTGTTTTATGGAAGTTTTTCCATAAACGAAATTGATATAAAATGATTAAATATTTTTGGTGAAGATAAAAATTGAAGAGTGTTCATTGATTTTCTATATAATAAATACGATGTCGAGTCATATTGAGCTTTTAAATAAACTTGGAAGTCTTGAGCAAAAACAAGTTATTGGATTAAGAGAATTAGAATTAAATACAGAATATAAGATTGTGAAAATGGAAAAGATTAAAACTAAGTTTGGAAAGAGCATTTTAGTTGAGTATGAGGAGTTTAAGGTCTCTCTTCCACCTAGATTTACAAAACACTTAACAGATAAAATGATTGATGAGATCGTTAAAGATGGAATAAAAATCAAATACACTGGTCTAAAAGATAATTATCCAACTGTTGAGTTCTGTATGTAAATTTTATGTATGTAAATGAGAATCGGTTTTATGAATTTCTCATAAAACGAGCATTTTCCTTATAATAAATAAGCTATGGCTACTTATTTGAATAAAAAATGACGTTAAAGCGTTGAGATTCCTTCGAATAGATGAGTTAGAAAAAGGTAAAGCGTACGAGATAACATTATGGAAATTGATTCAACACAGCGTTATGGTCAAAGAGTTTTAGTACATTTAGATGAGAAATATAAAACGTTATTACCACAAAAATATAAAGACGAAACTGAGCAAGTATTGAAAGATTTGAAAAAGTATAAATTGTTTAAGTATGAGGGTTTGAAAGATTTAGATAATGGTTATAGAATACATCAGTTTTACTTTAGAAATGAATCCAAAAAATAACAAAAATAAAACTTGTAATTTTAAGTACGTTTTAAGTGTATAAATGTTATTATGGTTTCATTATCAATATCCAAACTTGTAATTTTAAGTATGTTTTAAGTGTATAAGTGTTTTTATAGTATCAAGATTATAAAAAACTAAGACCTTTAAGTATACAGAACACAATGCCGTTTGAATTTTAAAGATATATGTATAAATAAGGGATTTATTTGAGTTTTTGTAAGTATATCCTTAGAGTTATGCAACCTACAAAACATTCGATAGATATTAAATTTATTTGCCCATTGATTGCCGTTTGAATTTTGAAAATCGGTTAATATTTGATGGTTATAACAAATTCGAAATTTCGGGAATTTTTTACGGGTTTATTTTTGAGTTTTCGGGAAAATGTTATTCTTTAAAAAAGTCTTAAAATTTTATTTAAATTATGGAAGTATTTTTTATTTTTTCGATTTAGTGAAAATTAGTAGAGATATTGAAAAAGGGAAAAACATCCTGTGGGTTATGCAACCATTTATACATTTTATAAAATTGGTTATGTTATTAGTATTCATTTGCCGTTTGAATTTTTGAAATCGGTTAATTAGGGGCTGAGCTATTGAATTTTAACGTTATTTGGGGGTGAGGCTGCCAGTGTTGCCAACCTACTTTTAACAATTATATTTATTAGTAATGGGGTGAATTCATCCCTATGTTTTAAAGCGATATGTTGAAAAATTAAAATCCTGGAACGTTCCGAAAAAATATTGAGTTGGCAACACTGACTTTTTTCTTTTTGAACATTGATGTTTTACTAAATTTGTCGGTTAGGTGACCATATTCAAACAGTTACTCACTTATTCAATATATGGTGTTGCATATCATTGATTGCTGATGGGAAAGAAAGAGAAAAAGAGACTCGAGAAATATTTCGTCACGGATTCAATGACGTCATGTATTGCGTCGTCTCCCTGGAGGAGACTACGTCATTGGTACATAGCGCCCTCTTACGATTGCTACCTAGAAGCTGTGTTGAAGGAAGAGAGTTGCTAATGTATATATGTATGTTGGCGTGAACAGAAGGAAAGAGAATCGGATTCGACGGTCCTGTGCTGGTACTGGAATCGTTCAAATGAATCAGTGACAGATCACCTATTCCAGTAAATGCTATTTTATTATACATTCCTTCTCATCAACTTTTTAAAGTTAATTTTTGACGGATTTTAATGATTCAAGTGTCATTTGAAAGCTTAGAAACTGGAGATTAAGATATAGTAAATATACTTTGTGTAGGATTCCACTGTAATATTTTAGATTGTAAGTTTTTATGATTTTAAATATCATAAAAGCCTATTCAATCTCACTTTAACATTGTAGTAATGGGAATACTTTGCATTAGTTTCTTGGGTCCTTATGTGCTAGTCAACTAATGTTAAAGCAATATATATATATATATATATATATATATATATATATATATATATATATATTCAAAGAAAGTGCTTAGTAATTACGTCAGTCATCTAGTGGTGATTTGTAGTTAGTGATGATATATCCCTTTTCTTTAAATTCTGACAATCTTTTTTGTATTCAATCATGTAGTTTTATATGGGATATGGAACAAAAGTTCTCATTATAATATGCAGGAATTCCACATACAACACATTTATTATTAATATTTCTTTCATTAGTTAAGTCATAACAAGATGTAATTTCGTTCCTTCTAGTAAAATATGGTGGGAAACCAGCACGTATTATATCTTTAAATAAAATAACTTGTGGTGCCGGTAATGTAAAACCTACGGGGTTATATGTTGGATCTACAAACTTACATTCTGATAATGTAGCTGGTCTTAAAATCTTAAATCGCGTGTCTATGTCCTTAAAGAAACGATACATTATTTTTATAGCCATGCTCTAACATTTTATTATGTATTTCCATCACTCGTTCTATTGATGAGAGCGAATAATCTATCAACGGTCCAGAATATTTTAAACCCTGTTCAACTTCTTTATTGAGATTCTCTGCTCTATAACATGTTTTACAGTTATCAGACCTCTTGTTTCCATTTCTAGCGAGCTCTTGGAATTATTTTAGTAATGCACAAATTACACACTTTTTCATGATTTATTAAATATAAAATATCTGAAATAGTTAGGTCATTTTTGTTTGATTTTAAATGTTATAAAAGCCTATTCAATCTCACTTTGGGTTATCCTTCTGTGTTAAAGTACAATAGTCAGTGGTGGCTTCATAATTTGTTTGACAGTTAGGGGCTTGAAAGGGGGAAAGTTGTCTGCAGAACATACATGTGTCCCCTACTTATTCGCCACTGTATCGAATTGGAATTAGGTGAGGTGCGGTGTGGAGATTTGAGTTTCTTCGTTAGATGGCAACCTCGCGACGGTCAATAAGAAACAAGAAACTGGGCCGTTGTATTGAGAATTATGCTGTGTTACTGTATCAATATGATCAGGACACAGTTACAATAATGTACAGTACTCTTTGGAGCAACGTGATTTTATCGTTAAAAAGTTTTTGGAGAACGGGATCTGTTGTTGCTACGCAAAGAGCATTTACACGCAACTTTGCCTCACGTTCTGCCCCAGACAGGAACATAATATGGTCGTAAGTGAATAAATTGCAGGAAACAGGATAGCTTCTGAGGAAGACAGGGAAGCATAGGACCTCGCTGGCGGATGTTGTGAAAGATGTAAGGTACTGACTCTAAGTCACTCAAGAAATGTCTATTCAACATGTGATTTCACTTCAAATATCCAATATCTCATTCGAACTGTAACGTACAATGGCGAATATTTGCTGTTTTTCTTGCGACCTGCTCTATATTACCCCGGATGAATTTAAACCAGTAAACATAGTCCCATAAATCTCCCATCCCTCCTTGATGATTTGCAGCAAACCGCATGAAAATCTGACTTCAGTTAGAACTTCTACAGCCAAATGAAATCTGTGAGTTTATAAAGAATCACTCTGTATATACATATGTAAGATGCAAAAATATATTGATCAAAAAAGTCTTAGTGACAAGGGCAATATAAAGCAGGATGGTTTTATCAGATAATAGTTATTGGAGGACAAATTTCTCGTCATGTAAGGGCCATAAAATGTTAAAATCCCTAGAAATCTAGAATTCCAGGAACACAATTCAATATAAAGCAATATAAAGTAGACAGTAAACAGTAAAATAATAGTTGACAGTAAAAGTACGTTCTACACAAAATTTGAACTTCAAACTAATACACTCATTTATTCTCAAAGTTGAGTTTTTAATAAATCCTACGGCCTACTTCAGTTTGAACTTAAAACTAATACGCTCATTTATCCTCAAAGTTGAGGTTTTAATAAATCTTACGGCCTACTAGAACGAATCTTCCTTTACACCTAACATTCCCCACACCGAATTTTCCTGCTCCCGTTCGCGACACCAGTTGCGTCGTACCCTTTATAACCCTTATCAGCGCTT
Organism: Thermobia domestica; assembly: GCF_964235325.1. Lineage (NCBI taxonomy): Eukaryota > Metazoa > Arthropoda > Insecta > Zygentoma > Lepismatidae > Thermobia > Thermobia domestica. Next base: position 145,916,610 of record NC_137464.1, read on the forward strand.
TCGCTCCTGAACCCAACCCTCTATCTTCATGTCATGTAACTTATGGCGAATTATGATTGTACCGCAGCCGCACGACAGTTCTGAGTGATAATCCGTTTTAATGATCGGTGGGACTTGTTACTGGGGTTTTCTTTCGACCACTTTTCCTCTTCCCCGATGTAGTTTCGCCGTGAGTTTTGTTGTCCTGTAACTTATACTGATCCTTGCGATACGCCCAACACACTTGTCACATTCGTCACGCTCGCACTACATAACCGAGCACCAACAACTTACCCTTCGTGAATTAGAGAGATCGCCCAATTCACACTACCACCGTTTTCTCATTCACTGCACACTGTCACACTACTGCTCCTCACACAGTATGGAGTCTGTCCTAATACACCTTCACAAACAGATAAAGCTGCGGTTGTTGCCTGACCATTGTCAACCTAGACATCTGACATTTCCAACTCCATATGTTTCAATTTAATTATTGTGTGTCAATGTGTAAGTGTAAATTAAATAAAATTTTCAATTAAAGACTCATTTACGAACGTAGAAACTTAGAAGGAATTTTTATATTCAACTTGAAATATTTATGACATAGCTGACGAAAATGAAGTATGCGCCTTCCTTTTGGAGGAAGTATTCTAGACTTCTAAAACTTGTCGCAGTAAAGTTTTTATTAACTCTTAATTTATTGCTGTATCAGAAAACTTGGAAAAGCACTGTTATTAGATGCTTCCTTTATGTAAGCCTAAGATCTTTCCTGGCCGGATAATTCTATCAAACCCTACCGTATTTTTGAATTGTATGTTGTTTCACACAAAAATACATCGTTAAGGCCCAAGGAAACAAGAACCTCATTCAAGTCGAACAATTCCTCTCGTAAATGAAGGTGGATAGCTCTTTGGAAAAGTGTGGACTCCATTTCTCTTGTCTCTAACTATCAATGTTTAACAAACAGTAATTAGGAACTAGAAATAAGTGTATTGATGTTTAATTTCTTCTTCCAGTCTCAGTCCGAAGTGGCATCAACATCGAAAACTACAGATGTGCATTACTTGAGTGTGTGGAAGAAAGTACAAAAAGCAATATTCACACGACGTCGGAAGAGCCAAAGAGGAAAAGTAAATGCAGATAAGTGATATACTGGGTCAAAAGCCCGTTATAGACGAACAAATATTCCATCATATATTGTATCAAATGTTTCATCAAAGTGAAATTTGAACATGTATGATACCAAGTAGTATGCAACTTTTGGGTTGGTTACAACATTTGATACAACTGTTCTAAATTAGAACTTGTTCTATTTCCATCCAACATTGTATCAAAGAAGACAAACGAGAATCGCTATGCGGTGGCACTAAAATCGAGTGTAATGTGGACACGAAAAGTTTATATTCTTTTGATGCATACTAGCAGTAATTTGAGTTATGTAACTATAAAATTAAAGAATAACAGAGCTAAGTACCGCAGGTTACTTTCCAAAATTAGCGTAGATTGGGAATATTCCGTGAAATTAAAAATAAATTCTTTCACTTTTCATGATTTTAAATAATTTCTTAAGACGTTCTGGCATGTTATTACTTTGGCGCATGCTCAGATTATTGCGTACAGATTGACAATATGCCTGCATACGATGTGTCTGGAATGATAATGTGCTATCTTGTAGTTATTTCTTCACGAAATTCATTCGTAATGTCTTAAAATTGTTTCTCAGGGTAGGAGTTGAATTCATGAGTGCAGATTCACTTTATAAGGACTCTTTAAGATATAAATACCCATCTGACGAATACCATTTAAAAAGAGACTGCAGAAAAAGCAACTTACCATAGGTGGTCATTAAAAGCAAGGATGATATTTAGCCGATTCAGAGCAGGAGTACAGCATGGGACCTACGAGTTAGCACAAGGTTGGGTTCACAAGAGACAGCGGCATCAGTGACTCAAGGTGAGAGCGAAAATGAGGACAGTGTGAAAAACACTTGATGTTGCATAAAATCACATTTGTTAGAGTGCGTAATATTTTTGCATTTCTAAATATAAATTAGTAGTTTCCTACATTGGAAAATTCCTCCGGAATAAATATCCTACAGAACCCTCTTTAATATGTACTCTCTCATTTTAACTAAAACCTAACATTTGGTAATTGTTTAGTAATGGGAGGCCGTGCTCTGCGGGACTCTAACCCGCCTCCAGTCGCTAACGCTCGCTCGGCAATACTATCTGAATTAAATGTAATTAACCTAACTTAACCGAATGTGAAGAGAATATCGCAAAAAAGTCAATTAAAAATCTGGCCCCCAAAGCTAAACAATAGCCTAACATTTTTATGACGGACTATTTATTGTTAATCAGTGCCCCAAAGTTACTTGAAAATTAACTGAATTAAACGAAAGTTAAGCATCGGACCAATAAATAGAATATATTCATACGTATTTACTAAACAAGAAAGGAAGCATGAAACTAAGATTTATTTGGGAATAGCAATAAAGGAGGGAAATGAGACAAAAGTAACTGTGAATAGTCATTCCATTCATTTCTACAACCTTATTCATTATGGTTACATCAGCAGGCACTACAATAAAACTACAGAGATACGTTTAAGTAACCTAAAAATTGAATCAAGAAATATAAACAATTGAGCAATCATATTCACCTTTACATTTGATCGTTTATAATGGATGCGAAAGTTTTAACCAACTTATTTGACCAAATTAGCATCAAAGAAAAATTTGATACAATATTTGATGGAAAAGTATGACGATGTATAATACACTAAAGACAGCAACAACACAAAAAGAGGCAACTGATCAGCAGATAGCAAAGTAGTAGAGGCAAAATGATCCATCTGGAACATACTTGCTCAAATCAGGTCCGACCCAATCCGATGTACTCAATAGTCCAGTGTCGCACGATACGCCATGACCCACCTACCGTCCAATCATGGAAAATCGAACACACCGAAAACTCGTCCCCTTTTATGAGCACTTTTTAGGGGTATACGAATCATTCCCTTTTATGACCACTTTTTGGGACTGTATTCATTCTCTTTTATGAACACTTTTTTCAACCCCTATTTTGACATAGCAGAAATTACATAAGACAATGTAATATAGCAAAGACTACCAACATAATAAGGTGTACTCGTTCCCTTTTTCAACCCCTGTGTAACATAGAATTAGTCAATTACTGCATGTCCCCAAAAGTACTGGCCATCGTGGTCAAAGGTCAAATACTTAAACCCGAATAACTCGTAAACGGAGTAACATATTGAGGTGCTGTTTCCACATTTAGTAATAGGTCATCAACTACTACATATCCCAAAAGTACTGACCATCGAGGTCAAAGGTTTAAATCCGAATAACTCGTAAACGGAGCAACGTATTGAGGTGCTGCTTCCACATTTAATTAGTAATAGGTCATTAACTACTACATGTCTCAAAAGTACTGACCATAGAGGTCAAAGGTCAAATATTTGAACCTGAATAACTAGTAAACGGAGCCAGCAAGAAATTTCTGTGACCTATTCAATTTTTTGTATCAAGCAGAAAAAAATGAAGGAATAAATTAGAGTGGCTTATTTACTTTTGTATTAAGGAGGAAAAATCAAAGAATCACTATTTTAACTAGCTCAGAATTTCTGTACCTTTTTGGGTTTTGAAACAAACGAAAACATGAATTTGGATGGTGTATTTATTTTTGTACTAACGAGAAAGAAAGGAAAGATATGCCATTTTAAATAGCTAAGAATTTTATATCATCACGTAGTATTTAAACATACGAAGGGATAAATCTGAGTGATTTATTCAATTTTCTACCAACTACAATGCCATTTTAACTAGCTCAGAATTTATGTACCTTTTTGTGCTAACCTAAAAAAAGGCGAAGAAGGTCGATTTTAACTTCTGAGAATTTTATGTTTCTTGTACTATTTAAATAAACGAAGGAATATATTTGAGTGGTCTATTCAATTTTGTAACAACGAGAAATGCAATTTTAACTAGCTGAGTATTTTAAACCATTTTGTATTATTTAAATAAAGAAACGGATAAATTTGTACTAACCAGAAAAAGCGACAAAGAACTCAGAATTTGTGTATAACTTTTGTACTGCTCAAATAAACGAACGCATAAATTAGGGTGTCCTTACTTTTGTACCGAGAAAAAAAATGAACGTCCATTTTAACTAGCTGAGTATTTTATACCATTTTGTACTATTTAAATAAACAAAGGAATAAATTTGTACTAACCAGAAAGGACCATTTTAACTGACTCAGAAGTTCAATACCATTTTGTAGTAAACAAACGAAGGGATAACATTTGAGTGAGCTTTTTAATATTGTAGCAAGAAGAAAAAACCAAAGGAGGACCATTTTAAAACTAACTCAGAATTTTATATCATTTTGTACTAACCACAAAAAAAGTGAAGAATGAATAAAATTTGAGTGGACTATTTCCTTATGTACCAACTGGAAAAAGTGAAGGGAAACTATAGCTTTTGTATTATTCAAATAAACCAAGGAATAAATTTTTACTTACCAGCAAAAGCGAAGAAGGTTCATTTTAACTAACTCAGCATTTTATACCTTTTTGTGTCATTTAAAGAAATGAATAAATAAATATGGGTGTCCTATTTCCTTTTGTACCAACGAGAAAAAAAAGCGAAGATGGACCATTTTTAACTGGCTTAGAATTTTATACTTTTTGTAATATTTAAACAAATGAAGGGTTAAATTTCTGTGTCCTATTTAGTTTTATACCATACAGGAAAAAGCTACACAATTAAACAAAGGAATCAATTTGTACTAACCAGAAAAAGCGAAGAAATACCATTTTTTAACTAGCTCAGAATTTCTAGACCATGTTGTACTATTTAAACAAACGAAGGGATAACTTTCGAGTGAGCTTTTTAATTTTGTAGCAAGAAGAAAAAAGCGAAGAAAGATCATTTTAACTAACTCAAAATTTTATATAATTTTGTAATACTCAAATAAACGAAGAAATACATTTGGATGGAGTATTTAGTTTTGTGCCGAGCAGAAAAAGGAAAGAATTAATGAAGTAAACAAAGGAATAAATTTGTACTGACCAGAAAAGGCGAAGGATCATTTTAACTAAATCAGCATTTAATACCTTTTTGTGCTATTCAAATAATCGAAGGAATAAATTTGAGTGGTCTATTTTATTTTTGTACCAATCAAAAGAAAAACAAAGAAGGTTCATTTTAACAAGCTTAGCATTTTATACCCTTTTGTGCCATTTAAAGTCCTAAGGTACTCACGGAACAATTTTTATAGAGGGGCAACTCTAAAGTCCAAAGTTTCCCGATCACTAACTACATATTTTAATGTAAGATTTAACCAACCAGAACTGCCATTGGTTACAGACGAAAAATGTTCAATTAGAATCGAGTTGCGTCATAATTCAATGTTAACTTAATTGTGTAGAACAGACTCCATAGCAATCAGCGTTACTAAGCGATGAAGACGTTCTAAAGAAAACTGATGAATGACGACGAATCATGGCAATTAATAAAGAAAGAAGAAACAGCATGCTTGGCCATTTTGGATCACAGTACTGATAGAGGAAAAGGCAGAAGGAAAACTAGACGTAAAAGAGATCATATTAAAGTAAAAATCAGCTCACCAAGGAAAAGAAAAGTTTTCAAAGTTCCATGTTGCACACCATCTATAGAAAAGTGCTGAATTAGCTGTGAACAGTTTTCTTCAAATCAAAAACTATAATTCTTTCTGTTGCTGCAGATGTTTAAGCTTCCCAAATTTAATGCACTTTAAATAAAATAAAAAAAGGAACGGTACAAAAAAGTTACTTATCATTTGTATTGTTAGTATAGTGAGGGTCCTAAGGTACACTAGTAGTAGTTGATGACCTGTTACTAATTGTGGAAGCATTACCTCAATATGTTGCTCCGTTTAAGTTATTCGCGTTTAAATATTTGACCTTTGACCTCGATGGTCAGTGCTTGTGTAGCATGTAGTATTTGATGACCTGTTGCTAAATGTGGAAACATTACCTCAATATGTTGCTCCGTTTACGAGTAATTTGGGTTTAAGTATATGACCTTTGACCTCGGTGGTCACTGCTTCTGTAGCATGTAATATTTGATGACCTGTTACTAAATGTGGAAACAATACCTCAATACGTTGTTCCATTTACGAGTAATTTGGTTTTAAATATTTAACCTTTCACCTCGATGGTCAGTGCTTTTGCGACATCTAGTAGTTGGTGACCTATTACTAAATGTGGAAACACCACCTCAATACGTTGCTCCGTTTACGAGTTATTCGGATTTAAATCTTTGACCTTGATGGTCAGTACTTTTCGGACATGTAGTAGTTGATGACCTATTACTAAATGTGGAAACACCACCTCAATATGTTCCGTTTACGAGTTATTCGGATTTAAACCTTTGACCTCGTTGGTCAGTCGTTTTAGAACTTGTAGTAATTGATGACCTATTACTAAATGTGGAAACACGACCTCAATATGTGGCTCCGTTTACGAGTTATTCGGGCTTAAGTATTTGACCTTTGACCACGATGGTCAGTACTTTTGGGGACATGCAGTAATTGACGAATGCTATGTTACACAGGGGTTGATAAAAGGGAACGAGTACACCCCCTTAGTAGTAGTCCCCCCCGTATGGCGAACTGACTCAGCAAAAATTTTTGTGACGTCATAGGTCAAAGGTCAATGACCTTGGCCCGGGGTCAATGACCTAGGGGTACCTAGGACCACCCCCTCTAAATTTTGGCAGGGGTATCATGGCCCACCCCCTAAATTTTGGCAGGGGTACATAGGACCACCCCCCTTAAATTTTGGAAATTGCAAAATCTAAAAATTTGGTATGGTAGCCTAGGACCATAGTATGTACCTCTATCAGTATTGGGTGTCTATGTCGTTCCCTTTCATGGGTAAAAAATTGCCAAAAAGTCAAATTTCGGGGGTTTTTGACCTAATTTATCTCCTTGGATGAGGTGTTTTTACCCTATATGGTTATATGGTCGTATACAGGGGTCCATTAGCTTTCATAAGACATGAGTACATTAATGCACCCCTTGAAAAATTTGGGAGGGGTACCTTGGCCCACCCCTTAAATTTTGGAAATTGCCCAATTTAAACATTTGGTATTATAGTATAGGACCCTAATATGTATCACGATAAATTTGGATGGTCCACCTCGTCCCCTTTTAGGGGTACAAAATTGCCAAAAATATAAACGTAAGCAATACGTTATACCACGTGTTTGGTTTTCGGCCTAATTTATCTCCTTGGATGAGGTCCTATTACCTTATATAGTTATATGGGCGTATACAGGGGTCCATTCCCTTTCATAAGACATAGGTATATTAATGCACCCCTTGAAAAATTTGGGAGGGGTACCTTGGCCCACCCCTTAAATTTTGGAAATTGCCAAATCTAAAAATTGGGTGTGGTAGCCTAGGACCATAGTATGTACCTCTATCAGTATTGGGGGTCTATGTCGTTCCCTTTCATGTGTAAAAAAATTGCCAAAAATTCAAATTTCGGGGGTTTTTGACCTAATTTATCCCCTTTGATGAAGTGTTATTACCCTATATGGTTATATGGACGTATACAGGGGTCCATTAGCTTTCATAACATATGGGTATATTAATGCACCCCTTGAAAAATTTGGGAGGGGTACCTTGGCCCACCCCTTAAGTTTTGGAAATTGCCCAATTTAAACATTGGGTATTATAGTACAGGACCCTAATATGTATCATGATAAATTTGGGTGGTCCACCTTGTTCCCTTCTAGGGGTACACAATTGCCAAAATATAAACGTAAGCAATACGTTGTACCACGTGTTTGGTTTAGACCTAAGTTATCCCCTTGGATGAGGTCCTATTACCATATATTGTTATATGGGCGTATACAGGGTTCCATTCCCTTTCATAAGATATGGGTATTTTGTGCACCCCGGGAGGGGTACCTTAGCCCACCCTTAAATTTTGAAAATTGCCCAATTTCAACATTTGGTATTATAGTACTGGACCCTAACATGTATTATGATAAATTTGGGTGGTCCACCTCGTTCCCTTTTAGAGGTACAAAATTGCCAAAATATAAACGTAAGCAATACGTTATACCACGTGTTTGGTTTTTTGACCTAATTTATCTCCTTGGATGAGGTCATATTACCTTATATGGTTATGTATAGGGGTTTATTTCCTTTCATAAGACATAGGTACATTTGTGCACCCCGGGAGGGGTACCTTGGCCCACCCCTTAAATTTTGGAAATTGCTCATTTTATATATTTGGTATTATAGTACTGGACCCTAACATGTATTATGATAAATTTGGGTGGTCCACCTCGTTCCCTTTTAGGGGTACAAAATTGCCAAAAATATAAACGTAAGCAATACGTTGTACCACGTGTTTGGTATTTTGGCCCAATTTATCCCGTTTGATGTAGTCTTATTACCTTATATGATTATATGGTTATGTATAGGAGTTTATTGCCTATCATAAGACATAGGTACATTTGTGCACTCTGGGAGGGGTACCTTGGCCCACCCCTTAAATTTTAGAAATTGCTCATTTTATATATTTGGTATTATAACACTGGACCCTAACATGTATTACTATAAATTTGGGTGGTTCATCTCGTTCCCTTTCACGGGTACGAAATTGCCAAATTTTAGTACAACCACGTGTTTCGTTTTTTGACCTAATTTATTCCCTTGGATGAGGTCCTATTACCTTATATGGTTATAATGTCATGTATAGGGGTCTATTTCTTATCATAAGACATAGGTACATTTGTGCACCCCGGGAGGGGTACCAATGCCAACCCCCTTAAATTTTGGAAATTTTTCAATTTAAGCATTCGCTATCATAGTACATGACCTCAATATGTATCATGATAAATTTGGGTGGTCCACCTTGTTCCCTTTCATGGGTAAAAAATTGCCAAAATATAAACATAATCAATATGTTGCATCACGTGTTTGGTTTTTGGCCCAATTTATTCTGTTTGATGTGATCTTATTACCGTATATGGTTATATGGTCATGTATATAGGTTCATTTCCTATCATAAGACATGGGTACATTGATGCATCCTTTAAAAATTTGGGAGGGGTATCTTGGCTCATCCACTCGGTTTTAGAAATTGTTTAATATAAGCATTTGGTATCATAGTACAGGTCTCCAATATGTACCACTATAAATTTGGATGGTCCACATCGTTCCCTTTTCATAGGTAAAGAACTACCAAAAATCAAATTTCGGAGGTTATTGACCTCTATTTAGCATGTTATATGGATATGTACAGAGGTTTATTACCTTTATATGTTTATGTTCCCTTTTAAATTTGGGAATTATCAAATAAAATTCGGTAAACGTTTTCTAAGACCCATTGGTGTTCCTCTTATGGCCAAATATTCAAAATTTAAATGTTATTGACCGGCTTTATTATTGAATAAGTACAGGATTTATTACTTTTTTCATAAGACACAGGTGTATTTGTGTACCAATCTTAAATTTTGGAAGGGGTACATTTCTTATTGTCGTATCAATAATTGGTAATTGGATAGTATCTCATTCATTGGGTAAATCATTATGATCACGTGATCGGTTATTGACCTATGATGGGATTAGGAGTCCAGGACATTGGTACATTGAAAACTTTGTAGGATAATTTGATAATACGTCATTGGTTTTGATTATTCCCACCAAATATAAACGTAAGCAAGACGTTGTACCACGTGATTGTCCTTGATGAGGTAGTGTACAGGGATTCATTTCCTTTGTTGTGGTACTTCTTAAGTTTGAGTACACACACACACTTCTAGAAAACAGTTGGTTCTACTCAGGTAAACAATTGACGGACATTATTGACCTTATTGAACATATAATGATATGATTAACTCTAAGACTTAGGTATATCAAGAGAAGTATTCTTTAAATTTGGGAATGGTGATAAACAGAATTTTAACATAAGGTGTGAAATTTGAAACAATACATTGAACTTTAGTCACAGCTCATAGTCTAAGATCATTGGTGGTGATTGATTTGAAATCTGATAGCTAACCTTATTGAATCTTATGACTCATAGACGAAAGGCAATACATGCTACAACAGTTTAAAATTTAATCATAAGGTGATGTAATCTGACACTAGCAAAGTTATTGTTAATGCAATTTGATTGGATGATCACTATCTTTCCTGCAATCTGATTGGTTGATCACTATCTTTCGTGCAATCTGATTGGTTGATGATTTTCAAATCTTTGCTGTATTCAGTTTTAAGTTTTGTTTAACATTTAAAAATCTTGGTTTCGTTCAACATTTTGCACTCACTGATAAATATGATCAAAACCGTTTATTTGTTAATCGAATAGTTAAAAACCGGATAAAGTTTGACGGTTAACCGTGAAACGTAAATTTTTTTTTAGTTTGAAATTTTGTTTGAAATTTTTTGTTTGAAACTTTTCGTTTGAAATTTTTGTTTGAAAAAATTTTTGTTTGAAAATTTTGTTTAAAATTTTTTTTGTTTGTAAATTTTTGTTTCAAAATTTTTTTTAAAATTTTTTCGTTTGAAATTTTTCGTTTCCAAAATTTTTTTCTGTTTAAAAAATTTTTGTTTGAACAGTTTTGTTTGGAAAATTTTGTTTCAAATTTTTTTTTGAAAATTTTTGTTTGAAATTTTTTTTGAAATTTTTGTTTGACATTTTAAAAGTTTGTGCACTCATTAGTAAAGAACTGGAACTGTTTAGAACTAAAACCTCTGGCAACATTGTGGTGCACGTCAGAACATGATAATGCAACGTCATCAGTTTTGCATCATATATAAGTATCGTTCGAGTTAGTATTCATGATAACGTCATCATGGCTACTTGTCTGCAGTTTCTAAACACGCGTGATGTGATGAAATCATTTACCAAGATTACTGATTTACAACAGAATGTACCTCATAGAATCTTAGCTAACCAAATGATCCCTACAAAGTTTGGATTAAGAATCGTAGTGAAGCTTGAAAATGATAAGAATATAATTTTACCAGCAAGATATTTACCCATGGAAGCATCAAAACAAGAAGAACTGCTGCGTTTCTTAAATACTGGATCTGTATCTTTATGTTACAAAGGATTCTTGGGTCGAAGTCATCAATTTGAATTTAGTACACAGCCAGATTCGTCAGCAAAATCATGAATTCAAACGACAGCACATCAGACATAGTTGTATGAATTTGGTTGGTCAGCATGACGTCAGCAACTGTGATGAAATCATGAATTCAAATGTCAGCACATTCCTTTCGAATGACGTCAGCAATAACTATAAATCAACCAATACACTGTCATCCCACGAAATCATTTGAGCAAGTGCTTTTCAGGAGGAAAGATGTGTACTTCTAACGATAAAGAGTTCATCTTCGCAAGCTATTATCCAATAAATATATTTCAAACAAAACATGTCATGATTGGTATCAGTGCTAGAACATTTGAACCAGTAATTCGATTGGGCAAAGCAGAACAATTTGGTGTACAACTGACCTGTGAAGAATGGCACGAATCGACCAAATGAACGATTATTTTCATGATGAGCTAAATGTGACCATAGTCAAATCATTAGGCTCAAATCATGAAGTGGTGCTGCGTACAGTCCTCGAAGAGAAGATGGTGCTGTTACGTAAAAAGAGTACATTCCATGTCCCTCGCAACATGGTGTATCTAACGCAAACGGAATGGAACAAATTCATCAGCGTATTTCAGTGTGTGAAACATGCAGTGGAAGTGTGCAACAAAACAAGTATATTCCTGAAAAAGTACTATTTTGAAAAATGTGTTATGCATATTGTACAACATGTATCTAGATATTGTGATGGTTGTCGGGTGCATACATGTATTGATAAACAGTTTATTTGTGATCAAATGGACACTGAGTTTCCACCAATTGATATTGCATTAGACCTTAAAAGACTTCAATTGGAATTAAAATTATATGCTAAAGACAAACTAGTGCAAGAAGTTCAAAATACATTGTATCGACAATATCCAGAACCACAATCTGGTATGGATGTATGTGGAGTGTAATAAAATGATCCATTTCAATGAATTGTGTTTTTTCATTTCAAGTACAACCCCAGGTTCTGACGTGTACTATTGCACCACAATGTTGTCAAAGGTTTTTGTTCTAAACAGTTCCAGTTCTTTACTAATAAGTGCACAAACTTTTAAAAATGTCAACTCAAACTTTGAAACAAAAATTTCAAACAAAAATCTTTGAAACAAAATTTTGAAACGAAAAAAAATTCAAACAAAAAATTTCAAACGAAAAAAATTCAAACAAAATTTTGAAGCGAAAAAAATTTCAAACAAAATTTTGAAACAAAAAATTTCAAACAAAAAATTTGGAAACGAAAAATTTTAAACAAAAAATTTTAAACAAAATTTTCGAACAAAAATTTTCAAACAAAAAATTTCAAACGAAAAAATTTTTAAACAAAAATTTCAAACAAAATTTTCAAACAAAAATTTCGAAACAAAAAATTTTAAACAAAAAATTTGGAAACGAAAAAAAAAATGTCAAACCAAAGTTTCAAATTTTTTAAATGTTAAAACAAAACTGAATGCAGAAAAAGATTTAAAACTCATCAACCTATCAGATTGCACGAAAGATAGTGATCAACCAATCAGATTGCAGGAAAGATAGTGATCATCCAATCAAATTGCATTAACAATAACTTTGCTAGTGTCAGATTACATCACCTTATGATTAAATTTTAAACTGTTGTAGCATGTATTGCCTTTCGTCTATGAGTCATAAGATTCAATAAGGTTAGCTATCAGATTTCAAATCAATCACCACCAATGATCTTAGACTATGAGCTGTGACTAAAGTTCAATGTATTGTTTCAAATTTCACACCTTATGTTAAAATTCTGTTTATCACCATTCCCAAATTTAAAGAATACTTCTCTTGATATACCTAAGTCTTAGAGTTAATCATATCATTATATGTTCAATAAGGTCAATAATGTCCGTCAATTGTTTACCTGAGTAGAACCAACTGTTTTCTAGAAGTGTGTGTGTGTACTCAAACTTAAGAAGTACCACAACAAAGGAAATGAATCCCTGTACACTACCTCATCAAGGACAATCACGTGGTACAACGTCTTGCTTACGTTTATATTTGGTGGGAATAATCAAAACCAATGACGCATTATCAAATTATCCTACAAAGTTTTCAATGTACCAATGTCCTGGACTCCTAATCCCATCATAGGTCAATAACCGATCACGTGATCATAATGATTTACCCTATGAATGAGATACTATCCAATTACCAATTATTGATACGACAATAAGAAATGTACCCCTTCCAAAATTTAAGATTGGTACACAAATACACCTGTGTCTTATGAAAAAAGTAATAAATCCTGTACTTATTCAATAATAAAGCCGGTCAATAACATTTAAATTTTGAATATTTGGCCATAAGAGGAACACCAATGGGTCTTAGAAAACGTTTACCGAATTTTGTTATTTGATAATTCCCAAATTTAAAAGGGAACATAAACATATAAAGGTAATAAACCTCTGTACATATCCATATAACATGCTAAATAGAGGTCAATAACCTCCGAAATTTGATTTTTGGTAGTTCTTTACCTATGAAAAGGGAACGATGTGGACCATCCAAATTTATAGTGGTACATATTGGAGACCTGTACTATGATACCAAATGCTTATATTAAACAATTTCTAAAACCGAGTGGATGAGCCAAGATACCCCTCCCAAATTTTTAAAGGATGCATCAATGTACCCATGTCTTATGATAGGAAATGAACCTATATACATGACCATATAACCATATACGGTAATAAGATCACATCAAACAGAATAAATTGGGCCAAAAACCAAACACGTGATGCAACATATTGATTATGTTTATATTTTGGCAATTTTTTACCCATGAAAGGGAACAAGGTGGACCACCCAAATTTATCATGATACATATTGAGGTCATGTACTATGATAGCGAATGCTTAAATTGAAAAATTTCCAAAATTTAAGGGGGTTGGCATTGGTACCCCTCCCGGGGTGCACAAATGTACCTATGTCTTATGATAAGAAATAGACCCCTATACATGACATTATAACCATATAAGGTAATAGGACCTCATCCAAGGGAATAAATTAGGTCAAAAAACGAAACACGTGGTTGTACTAAAATTTGGCAATTTCGTACCCGTGAAAGGGAACGAGATGAACCACCCAAATTTATAGTAATACATGTTAGGGTCCAGTGTTATAATACCAAATATATAAAATGAGCAATTTCTAAAATTTAAGGGGTGGGCCAAGGTACCCCTCCCAGAGTGCACAAATGTACCTATGTCTTATGATAGGCAATAAACTCCTATACATAACCATATAATCATATAAGGTAATAAGACTACATCAAACGGGATAAATTGGGCCAAAATACCAAACACGTGGTACAACGTATTGCTTACGTTTATATTTTTGGCAATTTTGTACCCCTAAAAGGGAACGAGGTGGACCACCCAAATTTATCATAATACATGTTAGGGTCCAGTACTATAATACCAAATATATAAAATGAGCAATTTCCAAAATTTAAGGGGTGGGCCAAGGTACCCCTCCCGGGGTGCACAAATGTACCTATGTCTTATGAAAGGAAATAAACCCCTATACATAACCATATAAGGTAATATGACCTCATCCAAGGAGATAAATTAGGTCAAAAAACCAAACACGTGGTATAACGTATTGCTTACGTTTATATTTTGGCAATTTTGTACCTCTAAAAGGGAACGAGGTGGACCACCCAAATTTATCATAATACATGTTAGGGTCCAGTACTATAATACCAAATGTTGAAATTGGGCAATTTTCAAAATTTAAGGGTGGGCTAAGGTACCCCTCCCGGGGTGCACAAAATACCCATATCTTATGAAAGGGAATGGAACCCTGTATACGCCCATATAACAATATATGGTAATAGGACCTCATCCAAGGGGATAACTTAGGTCTAAACCAAACACGTGGTACAACGTATTGCTTACGTTTATATTTTGGCAATTGTGTACCCCTAGAAGGGAACAAGGTGGACCACCCAAATTTATCATGATACATATTAGGGTCCTGTACTATAATACCCAATGTTTAAATTGGGCAATTTCCAAAACTTAAGGGGTGGGCCAAGGTACCCCTCCCAAATTTTTCAAGGGGTGCATTAATATACCCATATGTTATGAAAGCTAATGGACCCCTGTATACGTCCATATAACCATATAGGGTAATAACACTTCATCAAAGGGGATAAATTAGGTCAAAAACCCCCGAAATTTGAATTTTTGGCAATTTTTTTACACATGAAAGGGAACGACATAGACCCCCAATACTGATAGAGGTACATACTATGGTCCTAGGCTACCACACCCAATTTTTAGATTTGGCAATTTCCAAAATTTAAGGGGTGGGCCAAGGTACCCCTCCCAAATTTTTCAAGGGGTGCATTAATATACCTATGTCTTATGAAAGGGAATGGACCCCTGTATACGCCCATATAACTATATAAGGTAATAGGACCTCATCCAAGGAGATAAATTAGGCCGAAAACCAAACACGTGGTATAACGTATTGCTTACGTTTATATTTTTGGCAATTTTGTACCCCTAAAAGGGGACGAGGTGGACCATCCAAATTTATCGTGATACATATTAGGGTCCTATACTATAATACCAAATGTTTAAATTGGGCAATTTCCAAAATTTAAGGGGTGGGCCAAGGTACCCCTCCCAAATTTTTCAAGGGGTGCATTAATGTACTCATGTCTTATGAAAGCTAATGGACCCCTGTATACGACCATATAACCATATAGGGTAAAAACACCTCATCCAAGGAGATAAATTAGGTCAAAAACCCCCGAAATTTGACTTTTTGGCAATTTTTTACCCATGAAAGGGAACGACATAGACACCCAATACTGATAGAGGTACATACTATGGTCCTAGGCTACCATACCAAATTTTTAGATTTTGCAATTTCCAAAATTTAAGGGGGGTGGTCCTATGTACCCCTGCCAAAATTTAGGGGGTGGGCCATGGTACCCCTGCCAAAACCCCGGGCCAAGGTCATTGACCTTTGACCTATGACGTCACAAAAATTTTTGCTGAGTCAGTTCGCCATACGGGGGGGACTACTACTCCCTTATTAAATAGGAGTGCTATTAAAATAGGTGTCTTTGTGTAATTTCTGCTATGTTAAAATAGGGGTTGAAAAGTTGAACATACGAGAGAACGTTCATAGTCTTATGTAATTTCTGCTATGTTAAAATAGGGGTTGGAAAATAAGCCATATTCTTGTATTAGCTCTGCTATGTTACATAGTCTTATGTAATATGTGCTATGTTAAATAAGCGGTTGGAAGATGTGTTCATTGTCTTTTAATCGATCTGCTATGTTAAAATAGGGGTTGAAAAAGTGCTCATAAAAGAGAACGAATACATCCCTAAAATGGGCTCATAAAAGGGAACCAAGTGTTATATAATTTCTATTATGTTAAAATAGGGGTTGAAAAAGGGGACGAGTACACCCCTTTATTATGTTGTTAGTCTTTGCTATGTTACATAGTCTTATGTAATTTCTGCTATGTTAAAATAGGGGTTGAAAAAAGTGCTCATAAAAAAGAAAACGAATACACCCCTAAAAAGGGCTCATAAAAGGAATGAGTACACCCCTTATTATGTTGTTAGTCTTTGTTATGTTACATATTCTTATGTAATTTCTGCTATGTTAAAATAGGGGTTGAAAAAAGTGCTCATGAAAGAGAATGAATACACCCCCAGAAAGTGGTCATAAAAGGGAACGAATATACACCTAAAAATTGCTCATAAAAGGGGACGAGTTTTCGGGGTGTTCGATTTTCCATGTTTGGACGGTACGTGGGTCATGGCGTATCGTGCGACACTGGACTATTGAGTACATCGGATCGGGTGGGAGCTGATTTGAGCAAGTATGTTCCAGATCGATCATTTTGCCTCTACTTAGCAAGATTCATATATGCTACAAACTCATCATTCGTAAGTGCTGAACATACCGAATTCAAGAAGTTTTCAGGATACAACTTTTACGATCAGGCTTTATTCCTCCAACGAGACACGGTATTAGTGGCTCTTTACTTAAAAAAGGTATATCGTGACGAAAGAAGTAAATGTTTTGAAAAACACGGAGGTAAGACTGTTAGCATGAGCCTTGATGGATGTTTGAATATTCATGATGAACCTAGTGTGTGTAACTGTTAATTGTGATACAGAAGTGTTTCTCTACGAAACAGAAAACACATCAAATCATTTGCACAGTTTGGAATATCTTTATGAATTAGCTGCAAAATCTATTTAAAAATATGAACAGGAAACCACATGTGCGTATCTTTGTGACTGACAATGCAAGTAATATGGTTTTAAAAAAAGTGAGAAACAGAAGATCTCGATGTTCTTACCTACGGATGTTCTGCTCATTTTTTTACATCTACTTTCTAGATCTTGAAGTAGAAAATCTGAAAGAACACGTCATGTCTATCGTAAAATATTCCAGAAATAATCGCTTTGCAGCATCGAAATACTGCGAAAAAGATGGTCAGACACTTCATATTCTCACAGATGTGCGATGGAACACAGTAGTGGACTGCCTAAACACGTACACTAAAAATTGGCCAATTTTGTTTAAATATGTGAAGGACATCGATCGAAAATAGACAAAACGATACAGCAGAAAGTGAAAAATGTAAATATAAAAAGAAATATAGAACATATGGTCCAAATTTTCAAGCCGATTTCGGTTGCATTGGACAGAACTCAAAGTAATGAAACAACAAAATATGACGCTGTAGGAATATGGGAGTGTCTTTCCACGAAGAGTTAAAAGACGCAGAACAGTCAGACAAAATGGACATTCAGAACAGTTTTAGGGTTTCAAACACTTAATGCCAAGGAGTAGATAAATAGACTATTTACAGTATATATTTTTCTTTCTTTCTTTCTTTCTTTCTTTCTTCGGTAGCCCTCAAGAATCTTATCTAGTCGATCGCTACTAGTATGTCTGAAGGAAACACGTCGCACAGCAGACAAGAGGATTCGACACGTGTCAATACATTACCTGAACAGGGTTGATGTGTATTTTTTCTCTTTAATGCTTTCTTGAAATATAGTCTTCTACATTGACGCAATTGCACTCAGGACTCGGCAGTAGTGACGCCTAGACAAATTAAATGAATCAGATAATTTACATATGACAATATCTCAGTAAAATGGAGGGAGGGAGTTAACCAAAGCGAGAAAAAAAAGAAATACTTTAGGGAGTTAACCAAAGCGAAAAAGAAAACTTTAACCCCCTTTTATCAAATTAAAAGGTGTATGAATTTAATAAGTGTCGTCAATACGGTTTCTCTTACCACAGCTACCTGTTCCAGTACTTGTAGGTTCATTTAATTTTTTTTCATACAACAGTTTGCGAAGTATTTCAACATAAAGGAAACACTGGGAAATGTCCCCATGCAAATTTTCCTGAAAAAGAAGTTCAGAAACAGAACAGTCAACTATGGAAGTTCTTAACAACTGCAAGAGATAAGACAGGAATAGGCCAATCATTATGTTCATAGTATTTAATTTCCAGTAATTCAACATGGAATATCCACACTATTTTCATATCACTAAATATACACTTACTGATTTTTTATTTCCTCTGTGCACAGATACACAATGATAATGGAATACCCTTCCACAGAGAGTAATTACACACAAACAACAGCGGATAATACGTTGATTATTGTTAAATTATAATCATTTCACCACTCAAACATTCTAAATTAACTACTAGCTTCATTAACACAGGTTATGTATACCAAAAATTGCTTCATATTGTTCCGTTCAATCCTGATGATCACTCTGAGTAGTTTAGTCCATCTCCCATGTAGAGAATAGTAGCATCTTCTCTGCCGTGATTTTCTCCTTAGGACTTTGTAGAGATAGGATGATTGTCCTGTTTTGCGAAGGCCAACTGGACAAGCACAGACTTAGTAAGCAAACCCTTCTGTTCTGGATTGTACTGGCGTTTCCATCAAAGATTAAGAGCATGTGGCGTGGTCTTGGAGTTTTGAAGAGATTAGATATTTACCACCTCAAGTTCATTGCTTATAGATAATTCACTATCACCGGTAACGCTTCACCACTCTTTTGTAGCTGTTATCACCACATTACTTGAGGTTAGATCACTGCACTATTCTTTATGTGTATTTCCCGCAAGAAGTTGAACAATGAAATTAAACAGTTAAGTTTCCACCTGACGAAAACATACTGCACGATATGAGCGTAAATTATTCTAAATGACGAATTTCACGCGCAAGTAAACGTAATATAAGTGCAACTGAAGTGAGTATTGCTTTACTGTCATTTTTAGGCTGATAGTAAGATCACTCGGCACACCCCGCGAATACTACTAAGCGGGTACGTAAATAACATGTATTGCTGTATCTCCGAACGCAGAAGCCGATCATAGGAATGACCTTCGTGTCCTAGTAACTATTGAAACACTGACTCCCCTTACCGCTTGCTTGAATATTTCTTCTCCTTTGAAACAATGAGAATGGTTGCACTCACCTCCACCCTGATACTTCTACAAATAGAAAGCCCTTCACGATATGTGCAAGTGTGTGGGCGAGTTCAACGGCACTATCACAAAGTACAAACAATTAAGTTTACTCTCTCATAAATATCTCTCTTAATATTGTCTACAAAAGAATACTGTATATTACCACCTCCACTGTTCTTTACTGTGTAAATTGACGTATAATAATTAAACTGTCTCAGTTCCCCCGTGAATAGAATCAAGTTACATCATCATAAATTGTATGAAGTTCACAATAAGGGTCAGATAGATAGTGCTCTCGGATTTTAGCAAAGTAGTTGTGTACTGACTCCAATGTCATCTGCTTTCTTGAGAGATGGATAGATTTGCAGGTATATACATTAATAACATATTAATAGACAAGAGACTAAGAATCGCACATATACAAAATGAAACTCTGAAGTGTATAAGGGATATATACATACGTAATATACGTATATGACATGACATATTCTATTTCCATTTAAACCCTGATTTTCCTTTGAATCAGAAGTCCTCCGCCGTATCTGCGCTATAGCCTCGCCTCCATTTTATGAGAGAGAGCATGAAGGGTGCTACAAAAAGCATTTTCTTTTAATACTACTTGAAAAAGTATAAATTACTCGTCTTGAGGGAAATCGCGCTAAACATTTAATCTAGACATATTCGATATTATCTTGTTCTATACGACTGCAGGTAGGTATCTTCACAATAGCAAGGATACAAGAATAACAGAAACATAAACTGGATCGCAGACCAAGTCAAATCCATTACCAAGCGATCATTCCTCAGCTAAAGGTTCGAAATTGTTTCCGAAGGTGTGAATGCACTAGGTATCGTTAGTGGAATATCGACAATGCCTGAATACTTTCTATATGACTTTTGAAACAAAAACGAACAACGAAGCAGTTGAATTGGTAATAATTCAACTTTTGTTCCATAGGCTTATTTCAATAGATTCAAACGAGAAACATATTACTATTTTATTCTTTAGTGATGGGCTTCTGCAAGATAAGGTTGGTACTCTTGTTGCGAATGTTTCATTCTCCACATAAAAAACACAACTTCCAGATTTATAGCTAGGTTTTTTTTTTTTTTTTTTAATTTCCTAAAATTCCTTGTTTCTTTTCATTTAACCATATAACTATACAGGTAATTTCTTCATATCATAATAAGGCCACGGTGGCTCAGTGGTAGAGCATTCACCTTTGCTGCATGGGATCCTTGGTTCGATCCTAGTTCGTGCCAAGTGAACTTTGTGGTGTACAAACACCGTATGCGTGGGTTTTCTCGGGGTTCTTCCGTTTCCTCATATTTTCTCATTCCACCATTTTCTTCATTTCTCATCATCACCGTCTCCTTTAGCCTAGGCGGTATAATCGTGGGAAGTAAAACTTAATGATCTCACTTAATTTCATTTTTAAATCATAATAACGAAATAATCCATGCACTCAATGATTTACATTCAATCCATACACATAGGAATGCTAAATATTTACAATTATTAGTTAAAGTCGTATGTAACAGAGCCTATACGTTAATATCACGAAATGTTGCTATAATTACAGCACGTAAATAGCGTAATTTAAATATCGGTATGCAAAGAAGTACAGAGTGAAGCTCTGCACTACCATTCGGCATTTGTGATGAAGTCCTCATCCTCACACTACATGATACACGATTTCCCTTGCACGTATAGTTTGACGTAGTGCTGCACATCTTATTGTTATGTTCCTCTTGTAGAATGTATGCATCAATTGTTTCTTCACGGTTTATCTGAATATTTTTAGTTCTAGCTTAAGGTCTATTATCTTGTCGTCAACATTACCTGTGTGAATTTTTTAAACTTGTCTCATACTTTTTTTTTTTTAGCAATTGTAAAATGAAATCTTTAAGTTTTACGTCCCACGGTTATGCCGGTTAGGCTAAAGGAGACGGTGATGATGAGAGATGAGTGAAACGGTGGAATGAAGAAAGTGGGAGGAAACGGGAGAACCCCGAGAAAACCCACGAGCACGGTGTTTGTCCACCACAAAGTTCACTTGGCGGGGGCTAGGATCGAACCCGGGACCCCAAGCACCAGAGGTGAACGCTCTTCCACTGAGCCACCGCGCCCCCCTTTTAGCAATTGTCTCGTTTATAAATAATCCTGTCTGCTCCTCAGACATTGTTATTATTATACTGTTCAATCGTTCATCATTTTTAGGTGTCAACTCCTTTGCCTTCAGTCCGTTGCACTGAGACGTCTTTTAAGAATGATATCATTGTATAATCCCTTTGTTCTTAGCAACGCACCTACCTTTAGTGACCATACGTTGTAATTATTCTGTTAGGAGTTCACTTTTGTTAACGTCATTCATTGTGTGCAATTGTTTTTAGCACTTCAAATCACACAAGTCACATAATCCACGCTCTGCTACGAATTTGTTATCGATTAATGTTACGTGGAGATGTGAATAATGTAAAACTATGTAGTAGCGGTTATTAAACTAAATATATTCTATTGTATTAACCTGATACATGACTGGATACGTACACGTTTCCTCTTCAGCCTGTACGCACTACTCTACTTTACCAAGCAGTGACGCAATGTTACCATATCCAACAATTGCTTCTTACTTTATTTTACAGGTTCTTGATATTACTTCGCCTTGCTTATCCTTTCCAACATATTCCCTACAACCAACAGCTGCTGAAATTTCGATTAAGATAGATTATATTAAAATACCGAATGCAATCGCACACAAAAGTTTAGTGTCATTAATTTATTCATTTGTTCTTGCAGTTTTAGAAACTTATATTGGCTATAAATTGCTACCCTTTAAATAGTTCAAAATTCTGCCAGCAATTATGAATAATTTTGCAATCAGCTAATAATTTCCAGCACACGATTTAATATACGAAACATACAATACAAAATTTGGCTCGATTCCAAATACAAGCACAGAAGCGCATTACTTCTTTTCTGAGTACATTTCTTTTCCTAATGGACAACTCAAGAAGATATAGTTGTTAGAAGTTCTAATAGGTTTCGGTAAAAAGTGCTACAACAGAACAACAGTCTGTTAATCATCTTCCATCTTGTCCAACTTGGTTTCATGAGCTAGTAAGCGGTCAACTCACTGAGTAGCCTGTTCTGAAGAAGTTCTCGAAAATTATCTTATTTTTAAAAAATATGCTCTAATGGTTGGTACTCCTTTTCATACCCTCTTCTGCTATGGCGTTCATGCTTTTGACTTGTAAACAGCTAAGAATCTTCGGAATGAAATCTTTCAGTTTCACGTTTTGTGGTTATGCCCTTTAGGTTAAAGGAGACGGATGCTTAAGAAATATGAATAATGACGAAAAATTGATGGAAATCGAAGGTGGAAGGACACATAAGAACTCCAGAATACCGACGGACAACGTTGTTTACCACAAACTTACTTGGTCTGGAATCGAACCAGGGATCGCTAATTCCAGAGATGAGCGCTCTACTACTGAGTCACTGAGCCCCGACCTGTACCTCGGTATTTGATCCAAATTGCTGTAGTTAGTGGCATTCTGGAGTTTCAGAACCTGCACATTTCAATCTACTAAAAGTTAACTTTAAAATTACAGATCATGGCTTGGCTTCACAATCATAAAATATATTAAAAACGGGATGAGCGACACCTCAAACAATAGGTTCGACAGAAATATTGTTATCCCTAAGTAAAGTAGCGACACATATAAGTTTCTATTCTTTTTGTAAGGAGTGGATATCTGGAATTTGTAAAAGGTTTTGGTAAAGAGTACTATAGAAGAAAAATAGTTTATTAATCTGTAGATTCATCACTCAAATTTACATTATAATTTACAATAAAAATACAATACAGTGAAACCTCTCAATAGCGAACACCAATGGGACATGAAGTTTTGTCCGTTACTGAGAGGTGTCCGTTATAGAGAGGTTACAGAAGTTTAATTTCTCATAACGATAATTGTATGCTGTAATATATAGTAAATACATTTTGTATTAGAGAAAATCGTGGAGTATACTTTGCGCCCGTAGATTTAGCGCCCACATGTAATATCGTGCACTTAGCGCCCAGAAAATATTTGATGCTTATCAGTGTGCTAGGGTTGACCAAAGAGAGAACTAGTTTTTATGTATAAATGTAATTTCGTACTCATATCTATCCCCATCCCCTCTCTTTTCACGACTAAAGAACAAGGAGTTTTCACTTGAAAGATCCTGCTATTCTTGCTGCACAATTGTCATGTCACTTTTAAAACCCTTTAGGCAAGTTGAAAGAAATGTGTTCTTTTCTTTCTCTTCTGCTCACCACCGTCAGCTCTAACACTCTGACTTTTCATGTACATCTGTAATTACGTACAATTTAATTACGACTTAAGAGCATTACCATATCATCTATGAGATTTTCATATGTGGATGTGAATTCATGTGCTAGTGTTATTTTAAAATTTATATAGTTTTAAATAATAATAATTACACGCACCTTAATGCAAATACTACGAGTACTGCATCAAAAACAGCAATTATTTATGCACATTACATAACTTCATTTCCTATCGTAAATACAGGGTGTCAGGGGGCAAAATTCAACTGCCAAAATTTGGTGGGTAATTCTTTATATCAAATGAAAATAAAACGTACTAATAAACATGTGTCATAAAACGACTCCTTTCAGTGTTATAAGCCGCCCTAAACGCAATCAATTACATTTTAAACCCTAGTTTGAAAATAATGGAACATATCGCAAGTAGTTAAAAAAATCCGGCAAGAACTAGTATTTACTCTATCTAAATATCCATACAAGGATACACTTTTAACCCTAGGACTACCAGGTGGGTCCATTGCACTCGTACGCATACTTTCTTTAATAATTACTAAGGCTTAGTAAGTATTGAGATTCTATGACATTTCCCTGGTTGTGTTCTTGTGTTGTGTTATTTAAGTTTTTTTTTTCCGTGAGTCAAGTGATAGTTTTTAAAATTTATAGCATTGGGTACCGAGTGGGTCCATTAAACTCCAGCCTTAATGCAGAAATATGAGGATGGATTCAGTATAGATTGAGATTGTGGCTCGTAGCAAAGTTAACGTTCTGATAATCTTCTAACTGTTCTAATGAAGTCAGATATAACATATTACAACTTTATATGTTATTATGTAGTTTGATTGATTTAATTATTTGCAATTTTGCTTATTTTAGTAGCAGCTTTTCTTTATTTATTCACTTATATAAGTCTCTTGTCAGAAGCATAGTTGTTGCTTTTGTCTATCAAACTGTATTAATTTTCCATTGTATGCAGTTGCGTATTCAGTGGCAGTTTCCGGGGATCTGGACTCCCAAGCCCCAACATTTTTAAAAGTTGCTAGAATAAAACCTAAATTTGCACTTTCAGTCTCCATATTGACAACAAAAAAAAAAAAAAAGAAAGAAAAAAAGAAAAAAAAAGAAAAAAAAAGAAAAAAGTTTTCCGGAGTAGGACACTGACCCCACCAATAGAAATCGTGGCTTTGCCACTGATTGTATGTAAAGTTTTGTTTATTATTAGTGTGTTTTGACTATTGCACATGGTATATTAACAGATCACTAACAATACACGTCACTGTTGATGGTAGAGGAGGAATATTTTTGGTAAATCAATAAACGATGAAGAAATTGATTCCCGACAGACGATAAGATATTAGCAGACTTATATACAAATGCAACTAAAGTTTCTTGTTCAGGTACCGATATTGAAATGAGACGTTGAGTAGTTTTCTTAACCAGAGGATTGGTTAGAAGTTTGAAGCGTAGCACCTATAGCTAATGCAAAAGGCAAAACTCCGGAGAAAAGCGATCCTACAAGGGCTGCCTTATGTTTTGATGCCAACATCGGCGCTATTAGAATACCTGATGACGAATTGTTCCTAATTCGTGAAGTTGCAGATTCTTCACACACTCTGCAATATAATTTTATTCTTATATATAATATGACTGTAGACGAACAACTTCTCATTTTTTGGGTGCTCTGTCTCTTTTGACAATATATACCCATTAAGATCAGCCATTTTACAATTGCAAAACACAATGCACAA
Organism: Thermobia domestica; assembly: GCF_964235325.1. Lineage (NCBI taxonomy): Eukaryota > Metazoa > Arthropoda > Insecta > Zygentoma > Lepismatidae > Thermobia > Thermobia domestica. The sequence continues at coordinate 145,942,340 of NC_137464.1, forward strand.
CTATATCCAGAAGTGGTCACTTCTAGAGCGGAGGAAAATACTCAAAGTTATCATATATTACAACACAACAAAATCAGACGTTCACACTAACAATCATATGGTTCGCCGTTACACCACAAAACAATGAACAAAATGGCCTATGACAGTATTTTACATAACTGATGTAAGTGGACTCAACACTTATGGTATTGTGTCATCAAAGCGTAATTTCAAACGAGAAACAAACATTAAAAAGTTTGAAATGCCGTAAATTCTTCATTTCGTCTGGTTAGCAGTTCGCCAACGTTGAGAAGAAATCACGGAGAATAGAAGCTTCCCAGTATACTGAAGAGGAACAGCCTAAAAAAAATCTCTCCAGCAAAGAGGGAGCACAAAACAAGATCTTTCTGCCGCAAATGTAAGCTATACACGTGTATGAATGTACTGACATGTAATATTTTCCAAGTGTAACATTCCGATTTTGATAAAAAATTTTCAGGTAGATATTACACATGAAATAAACATACGTGTTTTTTTCTTTTCTGGGGAAAACTGTTTTAAGGGGTAAAAACCCCCACCCAAAATTTGGAGAAATTTGAGGCCGGAAAGACAAGAAGAAGAAGTTAGTCGAAGTGAATGAAATTGTTCACAGATATTATAAACGTTAAATGATGGAATATGTGTTTCGTACTTTCCCGGGAAAAATGGTTGGGTGGGGCACAGACCCCTTCAAACCTTTGATCTCGAAATATCAAAAGCGCTAATAACAGTACGTTAAACATGCCTAAAGGACATGGAGAATTGTAAGGAAATTTTGGGTAGGGACAATATTGAAAAAATAAATGAACACTTCTTTCTTATTTCCTGCAGAAAAAATGTTTTTAGGGGCAAAAGTCTCCACCGAAAATTTTGAAATTGACGACCGAAAGGCATGAAGAAGTAGACCGGAATGAACGAAATTGTGTGCATATATTGTAGACGTAAAATGACAGAATATTGTGTCGCATTTTTCTGGAAAAGATGGTTGGGTGGGGTACAGACCCCTTCAAACATTTAATCACGATTTATCACAGTGTTCATTAGTATAATGAAAAGTACCTAAAGGACATGGAGAATTGTAACGAAACTGTGTTTAGAGACAATACGCAAAAAATATACGAATACGTGTTTTTAGTTTCTTCGGAAAAACTGTGGTGTGACTAAAGTCCCTCCGAAAAAGAAGTAATTATTACCGCAGAAGCGCAGGTAGTTTTCATAGGAAAATACGACACGTATTCTTTCATTTTACGTCTACAATATTTGTGGACATTTTCATTTATTACAGTATATTTCTTTCTGGGCTCGTGGAGTTGAATTTCGTATTTTTAGGAGGGGGGCCCTTTGTCACACTTTTGTTTTTCTGCACAAAATCAAAAACACGTAATCATTTCTTTTCTTTTCTTTCTTTCTTTCTTTATTTATTTTTGCGTACTGTTCCTACACAAACTATCGTTGCAATTATGTCCAACCGTTTTTCCCAGGAAAATACGAAACATCTATTCCTTCGTTTTATGTTTATAGCAACTGTGCACAATATTATTCACTTCGGTTCACTTCTTGCCTTTCGGGACTCAAATTTCAAAATTTTGGGTGGGGGCTTTTGCCCCCTAAAACTGTTTTTCCGCTGAAAAGAAAAAAAACATGCATTCGTTTATTTCATGTGTAGTATCTACCTGCTAAATTTTATCAAAATCGGAGTGTTACACTTGGGAAGTGTTACATATGAGAACAGCAGAATTGTATGAGAAGAGTCTTTGGGAAATTATACTGAAATTATACTGTCGTTACAATCCAATAAAACAATTACCCGTGAATAATTAATTTTTAAATTTTGTTACGCAGAAATAAATTTCCTTCTTGCAAATGTTAATATTATATTTCTGAATAGTGTTTTACTTCATAATAAAACGTTTCTTTTGCGAAAAAAGTAAAGGTTTGTATTTAGTTTTACGTTCCATGGTTTTGCCGGGTCGGCTAAGGAAGACTTGAATTTACTGATTATAGTGGAACCCGAACCACTTTGGTCACTCAATGCTCTCCCACCAGGAATCGAACCTTGAACCTCATACGCCAAAGGCTTGCGTGCTTGCCACTAGACCAGCGGGGAGGGATAAAACAAACAAATATTGGAATATGTAAATTAAATTCACAACCAGACGTGGCTAGTGAGGGAAGTCGTAAGCCAAAGCGTTCCAGACAAGTCACACGAACACGAAGTACATACTGCAGCAGTTGGGATTGGCGAATTTTCACAGGGAGAATGAGAAAGTCCGATTTCTATGGAATGGTGGACGGATTTGTTTTCCTTCTCTCTAACATGGGTCAGAAGGGATGGATTACTTACAGCAAATCGTACCAGAAGAAACTGAAGAATTCCTAATTTATTTTGATCAACATTACGTATCAGGTAGTCTCTGGAGTATGCGACTTTCATCTTATGGTGATCTTACGATTCGATTTCTTTGCTAGCCTCTTTTGTTTCCTCGCAACATACCCGCTCATATAGCAACATTACAGAAAGAGACACGAACAAGTAAATTGACAGAAGCTTCGAATTTGAAATTCCAAAAGGTTGAACCTGTTCATCCTTCCTTGTGGATGGACATTGCAAAAGGATGAGGCCATGGTTTCAACTGCATCGAACAAGAGTAGCGAGATGAATTACCGAAGAAGAGGGTAAAATGGAAGACGATTAGCCTTCAAAGGCGCTTGTTCAACTTAGTGATGGATTATTCTCAAGGAAACACCATACTTGTTCAATATCTGATTGGAATTGATTACTACATAAGGCTGTAACTTTAGGGTATAATGCGTACAATAAGGTTCGTAGAGCGATTAACTTATTGGTTCGTAAAGTAACGTTCTTTTTATTAGAGAACGTTACGTTGTTTTTCAGTGCTTGTAGTGTATGATATCAATTGTTTAACTATATACGTTTATATTACGCATAAAGTTGTGAAATATGTATCAGACTTAATGCGGCTAGCTTATTAGATTTTTTTTCTGAAACTGTGTAATACCATGTGATAATTTGACTTTTTCTTTTTTGGTATCGAAACCGATGTTGTTATATAGTCAGAGTTACCATATGTCAGGTTTTTACCGGGACAGTCCCGGTTTGAAAGCTCTTGAAATGAAATGAAATCTTTGAATTTTACATCCCACGATTAAGGAGATAGGAGTAGGATAGAGAAGACGGTGATTGTGAGAATGAATGAAATGGTGGAATGAAGAAAGTGAGAGGAAACGAGAGAACCCCGAGTTTATCCATGCACGCAGCGTCTGACTACCACAAAGCCCATTTGACGCAAGATGGGATAAAACCAGGGATCCCATGAACCAGATGTGAGTGTTTCTACCACTGAACCACCGTGACCTCCATGAAGACTCTTATCCCGGTGTTTCGCCAGTTTACATTTTGTCCCGGTTCTCAGTCGTGAGAATATGTTCACCGTTTTTTGTATGCCTTATCCTCATTGCGGTATTCTAGATTACGTCTGTTTTACATAGTTTTCACATTAAAAGCTAAATATGTAACCTTAGTTTATAGTACATTTAAATATTGTAGAGCATTGCATACCACGGAGTACAGTTACATACATGCATATATATATATATATATATATATATATGTGCATATACATGCATATATATATATATATATATGTGTGTGCATATACATGCATATATACATATATACATGTGCATATACATGCATATATACATATACATGCATATATATATATAACTACGTTTCTGCGATTCACCCTTTCCCCCGGAGGTTATGATTCATTGAAGCGTCATAATCAGTGCTATTGGCTGGTCTCTCTGTCTCTCGCTCGCTCTCTCTCTCTCCCTCTTCATAACAGTTTTACTTAGTGGACGCTAAGTACATGGAACATGAATGTAAGAAAATAACAGGAATTAACGACCTGTGGAAAGAGTGGTAAAATGAACTGGACATCCCTGATTGTGAGATAAAATCAATATAAAATTCCTTCTGTGAGCCAGGAACACTGGGCGCTAAGTCTACGGGCGCTACATGCACGGAACCAGAGAAAATACGTAAAATTCAGTATGAAAATACTCTTATTTAGTACACATTTGAATTAGTGGGAGGGATGAAGGAGAAATTTATTTCTGTTAAATCATATTATTGCTGGACAAAGTTTAACGAAAAAGGCATGCTTTTTCCTCTACAACGGTAATACAACTCATTAGCAAGTGTCCTCTAAAAATCCTCAGTACGATTCCAGAAGAAATATATATATATATATACTGGCGCGACATCTTCGTTGACAGAATGGATGAAAAGGTAAGCTATTTTGGGGGTGCATATGTTTATTGACTCAAGCCCAATCACAAAGAATATCCTGAAAATGAAAAAAGAAGCCGGGAAAACTCCAACCCACACTTGTTCCAGTATCATGAGTAAAAGAAAACTGTTTCTTTTCCGAAAAAGTAAGAGAGGAAACATTGCTCGTTGAAAATGTTATTGTAAAACAAACATTGTGTAACAAACAAACAGTTATCTATGAAACTGTCGGTAAAGATGCAAGGTCCAGACGAAAAGGATTAAATTTGTTATGGAAGGAAAGACCTTTAGCATAGAATTCCTGGCCTTACGACTAACCCTGCATGAGTGTTATTGCTTATTCAAAATTTTCTAGGATTTCCACCAGAAAGCAGTTTATTGCGGAAAAAAAATGCAAGTTCAGCTGTTCTGTTTGATGGTTCACTCATGAGAGATATACTTATGGAGAAAAGACTGTAATATATTGCAGAACCGAGAATAATTCCTGTCCGTTATGAAGAGGTTATTGAAACGTTTAAAAAAAAAAAAAAAAAAAAGGACTGTCCGCGTCCGTAAATGGGAGGGTTTTGTTCCGTAAGAGAACATATATTTTTGCCGGGACAAAAAAATCTGTCCGTATTATAGAGGTGTCCGTTAAGGGAGGTTTCACTGTACATATTAAAAAAAAACTGTTACAATGAAAATTTAAAATGAAACAGTAAATATCTATTCTTCGGTACTTTGTTCCCATAATGTTTGGCAGGTAGTACTAAATCTTCTGCTTTCAAAGGATCCAACCTGTCATGTTATGTCACTGTCTTGACGTATGGTACAGCATTCATGCCGTAATTTTTCATATAAACTTATGGACTGTGAGCTGTCTCTCCATACTCCTTGCTCGGTTGCTACATAAATTGATGCACCAATGATGTCTGTTTTTACTCCTAACCTCCCTTCTCCGCAATTACAGAAGAAAGACTTCTTCTAGCTCTTTACTAGTGGGTAACGTTCCCACGTTGAATGGCTATGCTTATGCGTTGAATCAGGAAACTTTTTGCTCGATTATCTCCTGATTTAATTGATAGACGGTGGCCGATTTCTTTTATAAATTTGAGGCCTCCTTCTTCCCAAGAACCGCTAGACTCAATTGCTATTGCGACAAAGCAATAGTTATCGAGTAGATTGCTATATTTATTGCTTTTTTCTTTCGCTCTTCGAGCAGCTGCGAGTCCAGCTTGTACTGAGGCATATTGTAGGTTGGAGTGGGCATAGGTGTCTGAACATGTGAAGTCCCAAATCAATGCCTTTCCTTTCTTCCAAGGTACTAATGTCATACCATCGGTCTTTTTCCGTCAGATCGGCTGCATCCAATCGGCTCCCTCACTGCTGGGACTCCTGCTGATATTAATGCTCTTAATATTATATCATTTACACTTGAATGACGTGGGTGTCTGCCTGCGCTGCTTTTGCACGACAAACCGTGTAATCCCTTTTTTATCTACAAAGGTGTTACAAATGGGGCAGGGGTGTGGTTCACATATATCTGCTCCCAACCGTAGTGCAACTGATACTCGGAAGCTCTCATTGAATAGGTGTAGGCCCAGAGATGGTGATGGTAGAGCTTGAAGCCATGCACCATTTTCTGGGGACATGACCGCTAAAAGTCTGGCTTTATCTTCAATGTTATTTGTAGTCTGCAATAAAGAAGCTGCCTGGCAATTAACGATGGGCTCGTCCCAAGCCGACTGATTGTTACGATTTTCGAGAGCCGGAGGGTCTAACCCAACTAAATTTGTCCATTTAGCTATGCAGTCCATCACATCTGGATTGGTGATTTCGTCGTTATCCCATTGAAGAAGAGAACTAACTATTTGACTTGCACCGTAGAAAGACGCTAAAAAAGACGGAATAGCCATATCTGTGGCGCGACGGATTCCACGGCCTCCATTTTTGACTGGTAAAGAAGCTTGTATCCAAGAGTTGTTATTAAGAGAACAATTGAGGATGGATTCCAGACCAGTTTTAAGAGTATCGTCATACTTTTCCAATAGGGCATCTTCCTTCCAAGATAGAGAGCATCGGAAGAAATAAAATAATCTCGGCATTCCAAATGAAGCCCTTAACAGGTAAAAAGCAGAATGGGCTGAAAGCTTGGGAAGTCGTGACAATAAGTCTGTAGATTATATTCTGTGGTTATTATAGAAATATTCTTTGGAAGTTTTAGATATAATTTTACAGTTTGGAACATTTGGATGTTTATGTTTAATACGTAGATCTGTATTATGAATGTACATGAAGAATGCATTCAAAAGTAAATTGTGAATAAATATATGAAGACATAATGCGAGTTATAAGTTAATAAGGGGAGATCAAAATATTTTCATGTTTACCTCGGTTACACTGTTCAACAAATTTTGATCGAAAGTATGTAAATTCTTTGAAATTGCGATTTTTACATTCATTTAAACATAATATGAAAGGGAATGATAATAGAAGAATTTTCTTAGCTCAGGTTGTGAAAAAAAACGCCCTTGTACAACAGTAGCTGTATATATACAAATGTATTAATATTTATAGAACATTTAAGCAAAATCCTTGTAAAAACCTACATTTCACCTTTTTTTTTTATCTATTTCACTGTGATGTGATAAGCTGGGGAGTTAAGAAGTACCCTAACCTATAGCTTTCTATACCCTTGTACTTCCTTTTTCAAAATTGTGCAAATACCAGTTTCACAGCGATACAGAAAATAAAGTAACCGTGGTCAAGTTAAACATTAACAATTCCGTAATAAAAATCAGTATTAAAATCAAAACATGGAAAATATGTACAAATACCTTTTTGTGCAAGAACTACACTGCAATGTAGACAAAAGTTTCAAGTGATCCCTTGTACAGGATTATGTTTATTTTATTTTGAGCGTCTTCGCTTGGCTTGCCTTTTGTAGGTTACATCTGGAGCATCCCTTGCAATAGACCAACAGTAGTCGGCCAATATGTTAGAACTCCACTTTCCCTCATATCTCTTCTCCATGGCTGCAATATCTTGATGGAAACGCTCACCATGTTCGTCACTTACTGCTCCACAATCTTCGGGAAAGAAGTCTAGATGTAAATGAAGGAAGTGGAGTTTCAGAGACATATTGCAACCAAGATTTTCGTAGCACAATAACAACTTTGCTACTAGTTGTTTGTAATTTGTTGCTCGGTGTCTTCCCAAGAACTGTGAACAAACACTCTTCAAGCTTTCCCACGCAGCTTTCTCCTCACCTTGGAGAATTTCGTCGAACTTGTGATCTTTGAATAGTTGCCTAATCTGTGGCCCTATGAAAACACCCTCTTTAGCTTTGGCATCACTTAATCAAGGGAATTGTCCTCTTAGGTACTTATAGGCCTCATCCTCTTGGTTCATGCTCTTAACAAAACTTTTCATAAGACGTAATTTAATATGTAGTGGGGGAAGCAAAATTCGGTTACGATCTACCAGTGGTTCATGCTGCACATTTTTCACTCCCGGCTGAAGAGTTTCTCTGGTACTCCAATCACTTTTGCGGTAATGAGATCCACGATCTCTACTGTCCCATTCACATATAAAGCAACAATACTTTGTATACCCTAACTGCATACCTAGCAACAGTGCTATTACTTTAAGGTCACCACAAATGAGCCACTGAAAATCGTAATATTTAATGGTTTGAAGTAAACGTTTCAAGTTTTCATAAGATTCCTTCATATGAACTGCGTAACCTACAGCAATTGAAGGAAGTTCATTTCCAATATGTAAAAGCACTGCCTTTAAACTCATCTTGGACGAATCTATAAAGAGCCTCCACTCCGTAGATTCGTAATTAATTTTAAGTGCCCTCATGAGACCATTTACATCTGTACATGCCACAAGTGGGTCTTCCATAGTAAAAAATGAAGTGAACATCTTCTCTCTATTCCGATACACTGAAATATTTCCTTTTTCCTGCAATAAATTCCATTGCTTTAAGCGTGACGCTAAAATTTCGGCTTTGCTTTTCGAGAGGTTCAAGTCTCTGATTAGATCACTTAGTTCCTCTTGAGTAAGTCTATGTGGTTCACATGGAGGTTCTTCTACAACAAACGTAGGGTCCTTCGAAGTACTTGATTCAGGAGCTTCAACTTCTTGATCATCATCAGAAAAAAGATCGTATTCTTTAGGTGGGTCAGGAACAGGTAGTCCTTCTCCATGTGGAACAGGGCGCATTGCAGAAGGAATGTTAGGATAGATCAAGGCCCGCTTCTTCTTCGTGGAAATTCCCTTCTTGACGGAAGGAACCATACAAAAATAACAGTCTCTGATGTGGTCGCTTGGCTCCCTCCAAATCATGGGCACTGCAAAAGGCATTCAGCGCCCCTTCCCATTAATCCAATTTCTTAGATTGCTGGCGCAAGTGTTACACACAATGTGGGGTGCCCAAGATTTATCTTGGTCTCCAATTTTACACCAAAAGTAATATTGATAGGCTTTTCTTATTAGTGGTGTTATAGTCTGCTTTTGTGAGAAAAATGTCACTTCCACACACACGTAGCAGAAGCTATCCGCACTGTTTACACAATTTCGCGGCATTTTTGTTTATTGAAATCCTCAAAATGTCACTTGAAATAGTTCCGACAACTATTTAAAAATATACATTCGAAATACCAGTATTTTTGCGTACTTGTAGTTGTATTTTTATGTCATGCACTATACAAACGTCACACCCAAAAGGGATATACCAAGTTTAAGACCACAAGGTAGGCCTAATCTATCGAGAACGAACATAATGGATAAATCGACTAAGGAAGAAGGAAGAATATCATCGCAGAACGACAAAAGAGTGAGAGACTCACCAGTCAACAAGGACAGTAAGAAAAGGAAGGACGGCACCCCAACAAAAAAACAAAGCAACATGGAAGATGATGATAACGATGACAGCCAAATTTTAAGTGATGGAGAGGAGACGAAAGATGAAGATGAATCAGCCAAAATACAAGAGGAAGATTTAATAAAGGAGTATGAAACAGCTTTAAGTTTTGTAGAACAAGCTGTCAAGAAAAGTAAAGCAAGTTCGGCAATCACACGTACAATTAACAGGAAGCTGATTGGTTGGGTAATAAAACAGTCAAAGGTAGAAGGGTTAAATAACCACCTAAAGATGGAAAATAGAAAACTCAAAGAGGAAAACGAAAAATTGAAGGAAGACATTGAGAAACTTAAACAACAAAAAGGAACAAGTGCAGAAGAAAGACCACTGTATGCAACTATCGCAGGAAGAGAACAGGCGCCAAAACAGACTACAAAGAGAACGCAAATGATTGAAAACACAAAAAACAAACAGAAGCCTACCATCTTCTTGAAAGCAAAAGAAAATGAAAATATTACCACAGTTAAGGCGAACTTTGTCAGATTAGTAAATCCCGCTAAAGAAAAAATAAAAATAACAGCAATGAAAGAAACGAAAAATACATTAATTGTGGAAACTGCCTCAAATGCAGACATGGCTAAGATAACGAATAACAGAAACCTGCATCAGATGGTTAAAGTCGAAAAGCCAAAAAAGAAAAAACCGTTGTTGATAATATATGATGTTCCAGCGGAATTCACCAACGAAGAGCTGGTAGAAACATTAATTGAACAGAACTTTGAGGAAGAAGAAATAGAAAAAGCGAAAGAAGAAATAAACCCACGCTTTAGAACGGGACCCAAGAACAAAAGCAAATGCCATCTCGTAATCGAAACGAGCGCCGGTATAAGAAGGAAGCTGATTGGAGAAGGTAAAATATATCTGATGTATGAGGTCCACGGAGTCAAAGACTTTGTAACTATCCCAAGGTGTTTGTTTTGTTTCGACTATGGTCACGTGAGTAAACATTGCAAAGAGGAGGAAAAAATCTGCATACAGTGCGGAAAACATGGACATGAACGTTCAAATTGTATTGAAAAAGACAAGGCAAAGATCTGTATACCGTGCAACAAAAGAAAAAAGAAATGTGAGGCTAAATCAGAGAAGGACTGCGCGACCTACAAAATGTTTTACGAGCGCACCATCGCAAGGATAGACTATGATGGATAAGTATCCTGAAAGATTTATTTATAAACAACAAGGAAAAAACACAAAAAGTAAAAAGAAAAGTCAGTCCAATATAATAAGAGATGAAATTAGGTCTGAAAATAGAAGTAAGAATTTCTTAAAAGCAAAATTTGAAGATTGGCTAGAAAAATCAACACCAATAAGCAGCGCAGAAAAGGATATTATAATAGAAGGGGGATATATCGATCTTGAAGATACGAATACGTGTGTAATGCATCTCATTAATCCTGATTTGTCAACATTCCCAAAAGGTTTTGCTGAGAACGTGGTTAAAACTCATGAAAACTTTAAAATAGGCAAAATGTATTATGTGGATATTAAAGAGGGAGACAAAGTCATCAGAGTAAATTACTCATCGAATAAGTTTCGCACCAACTTCATCCATATAAGATCAAATAAAGAATCGGCTCTGGAAGACCTAGAAATAGTGTTAAGATTCATTTTAACCCTGGAGATAAGCAAAGATAAAATAAGAAAAGAAATTCTAGTCCCAGCACTTGCGATGGGGTTATGGAGCAAAACGCCGCAAGAAGTAATCCAGAGATTATTCAAAACAATAAAAAATACACAAAAACTAACTCTAAAAATGAAAATAATGGACTCAAGACTCCTCAGTAGCTCAAAACTGGCACTTGAATATTACGAAAAAGAATGTAGCGAGACGGTTTGTCATGGGTACAATGAGAATGAAGTTAGAAAAGACTTAGAACACCCACAAACAAAAATAATGAAAGAAAGTATTAAAGAGATGGAAAAGAAAACAGATTGGGATGCATCTGACAAGATGGACAGACTACTAATAGGAAAGGAAAAATATGAGAACAAAGAAATACCGGACACGGAAAAACTATATAAAAACATTGAAACGCAGATGATCCTTGCAAGATTAGAAGAACCTAAATTGCTAACTACGGCATTGAGACACTTAGTGCGACAACATATTGAACTCGGAAAAACCATTGTCTTCCCGCAGTTGGAAGACGTGGATGAAATAGAACTAAAGGCAAATGGGATAACATCTGATCCATACAATCTTTTAGAACATGTCAACAAAGTATACAAAAGAAGACAAATGACACTGGACTTGCAAAAGGTGTATAGAGAGTTCGCTAAACAATATGGGAGAATCGTCTATGACCATAAAGCAGAGTGGCCACATTGCCACGTCAAAATTTTTAATCCTTGACCATCAAAATGGTTGAATTAACTGCAAACAATACGATTAAAATCATGCAGATAAACGCAGGAAACTCAATAACGGTCATGGACGAGATTCAAGAATTAGCAGAAAAAGAGGAGATAGATATTATTCTCATACAGGAACCCTACACCAAAAACAATAAATTAACGGTGATGGGATCAATGGAAGTTATCTATGCAGGAGAGAAACCTAAAACTAACGCAGGTGATAAACCAGGCACGGGGGAGAAACCGAACAAAAATAACACAGGAGAGAAACCAATGGCAGTTATAGTAAATAGAAACAAGAATTTCAAAACATTAAATTTAATTCAATTTAGAGATCCGTGGACAATTAGCATCGAACTTAAAACAGAAATGGGAAATTATAAAATCATAAACTGCTACTGTCAGTTTAGTCTGGACATCGAACCTTTTTTAATAAATTTGACAAAAATATGCGAAACATATAAAAACGACGAAATACTTATTTGTATGGATGCAAATGCCAAATCACCAATCTGGAATAGTAGGATTACGGATGAAAAAGGGAAAAAATTAGAAGAAATGATCGCGCAAAATGAGCTAGTGGTTATAAACGAAGAAGGACATCCGCCAACATTTAGAAACACGCAAGGTGGGGAATCGAGTATAGACGTAACATTATCAACATTACACCTAAGTAACAGAATATGCAACTGGAGGGTCTTAGATACGGCCACGCTAAGTGAGCACAATGTTATTATGTTCGAGATTGACGGTACAAATGTGAAAGAAAATATGAAAGCACAAGAAAACACACTAGTCTACAACACCAAAAGAATAAACTGGGAAAAATTTTGGAGAAACATAAACTTACCGAATATAAATGATGATGATGATGTGGATGATTTGTCGGTAAAAATAGAAGCCGAAATAATAAACGCTATCAAAAGTTCAACAAAAACAAAATCACAATATGACAAACCGATTAAAACAAAAAAATTTTGGAATGGGGAGTTGCAAAATCTGAAAACGAAAACCAGAAAAGCAAGGAAATTATACCAAGCCACGTGGGATGCCGAACTCAAAGAAAGAAGATTAGAAAAATATAGAAAAATTAAAAGCAAATATCAAGATAAATTAAAAGAAACAAAATTAAAAAGTTGGAAAGCATTTTTAAGGGAAAACATAAATCTAGACATATGGGGTGAACCATATAAAATAATTAGTAACAAAGTAAACAAGCCAACAACACTTTCTACCCTCAAAATGGACAATGGAGAACATACCAAGGGTTGGGAAAATACAGTAAATTATTTAATGACAAAGCTCTTACCGACTGACGACCCAACTAAAGACAACGATGAACATAGGCAGGTACGAAATCAGATGAAAATACCACCTAGAAATAATGAACAAATAGAAAAAACTACGAATGAAGAGATAGTAGCATACATAAAAATGCTGAAAAACAAGAAAGCCGCAGGACCGGATAATATAAAATCAGAAATATACAAGGATCAAGTGGAGAAATGGGCACCATACTTATCAAGACTGTACAACTTGTGTCTAAAACAGAGAAGGGTACCTAAAAACTGGAAGAAAGCCAATTTAGTCATAATCAAAAAGAATGACGACAAAATGAACGACGATCCAAAAGCTTACAGACCAATATGTCTCCTAAATACAATTGGCAAACTCTTCGAAAGAGTTATCGTAAAAAGATTAAACAAATACAGAAATATAGAAAATGATAGGCTACAACATGGTTTTCGGAAAGGAAGAAGTACTGAGACTGCAATAAGGAGACTTTTGGAACTAATTGAAAAGGGTAAGACGGAGAAATATCAAGTAGTAATATACGTAGATATAAGTGGGGCCTTTGATAACCTATGGTGGCCATCACTATTTAAGCAATTTAAAGAAATGGGGGTACCAAAGTCTCTGTATGAATTGATGATAGATTACTGTACTGATAGGAACACAACATACATAGCACCAAATAAAAATATAACTACATATAGTACAAAAGGATGCCCACAAGGATCCATATCTGGCCCTACATTGTGGGATATTGTAATAGATCCATGTTTGAAATGTCTTAATCGACTTGAAGAAACAGAAGGAGTAGTTGGTTATGCTGATGACATAGCGATAGTGTTGTCGGCATCTTCAAGACACGAAGTAGAAAGAAAGGGAAACATAATACTAGAAAAACTACAAAAATGGTGTTCAACAAATAATTTAACACTTTCCGGAACAAAAACAAAATATACAATTTTTGGACAGAAAATCAAAGAGGTCCTATTCTAAAGATATCCAACAAAAAGATAGACAGAGTTAAAGAGTTTAAGTACCTGGGAGTATGGATAGATGAAAAATTAAATTACGGAAAACATATAGAGGAGATTACGAATAAGAGCAAAAAAGTAGCACACAAATTACTAACAATAGCAAGAAGAGACTACCAAATCCCTAAGAGGATATTGCAAACTTACAACAAAACAGTGATCATGCCAGTACTTAGCTATTGTGCCAGTGTGTGGTGCCACAGACTTTTTATGAACATAAAACTAAGACAAACAATAAATCGGGCACAAAGAGGGGTACTTATAAGAACCCTAAGTGTAATAAAAACCATGTCAACGGAGGCTCTACAGGTACTGGCTCAGGAAGAACAATACATTTCCAGGTACTAAGACAGGCCTATAAAATGTGGACGAAAAATAATGAAAATGCAAAAATTTTAGAAATACTAG